>NW_027531318.1:5636655-5655337 GCF_008692635.1 Crocuta crocuta
CCCCCCCCCCCAAGCTTTGTCCTCCACCTGCGTGCATTCCCCATCTGAGTGGATGACTCAAATCCACTCCAGTCGTGCTAGCCGGAAACCTGGGAGCCATCTAAGACGTGATCAGCGTTAGTCCAGTTGCTGCTGCGTCCTTGATGTTTCTCAGAGGCCTGCCCTCTTCATTCCCACCACCATTACCTCAGCCAAGGCCCTTTGTACTATTTCTCCTCTGGTGTTTGACACTGGGCTCCAAACTAGGCCCTCTGCTCCCGCATGGCTTCCAGACCAGCATCCTCTTCACTGCTTTTTCAGACATCTTTCAAAACTGGAAAGCTGCTGGGGCGCCTGGATGGCTCAGTCGGTTAAGCATCTGACTTCAGCTCAGGTCATGATCTCATGGTTTGTGGGTTCGAGCCCCACATTGGGCTCTGTGCTGGCGGCTCAGAGCCTGTTTCAGATCCTGTGTCTCCCTCTCTCTCTGCCCCTCCCCACTCATTCTCTGTCTCTCAAAACTGAATAAATGCTAAAAAAAAAAAAATTTTTTTTAAAACTGGAAAGCTGCTTATTCTCTGCCCTTCTTAAAACCACTCAACCAATTCCCTTGATATTTCAAGAGAAAACTCAAGGTTCTTTGCTCGCCTCTCTCTGGAGACTCATGCGTGATCATTTTCCCATCTGTGCCCTTCCCTGCAGTCTGGGACTGCTTACAATGCCCTGTAGATTCAAGAGATTCCATACGTTCTGAACACAAATGCTTAGGATTTTCTTGGTCTAGAGAGAAGGTGTCACATCTCCTCCAAACTCCTCCAGGAAGTCATCAGCCCCAGGAAGTCCGGCCATCACTCTCTGAATTAGGGACCCCCTCGATGCTCTCAGAGCACCGCATGTGGGTCTCAGGTGTAGCCCTTAGAAAACTGGGGCATAATTACTGAGTCACTCTTCTGTGTCCTCCTTAAAACCATGAGATCCCAGGACAAAGCCTTATCCATTTTTTTCTATGTTTGAAGTCTAGATTGCACTGGATGCTGGGGAGGGAGGGAGTTTGCTTTGAGGAATGAGTTAATTATTAGGCATTCAGAGGATCTGGTAAAACATAACATTTGCTTGCAAATACCTTATTTGGAGCAATCTTCACTTTTCTGACAATACTTGGTGAACACTCTTAAGTCACCTCCTATTTGAATTAGAGATTCATCCCTTAGAATCTCTAATTAGCTTCAATGTTTCCTAAATACCCAGGGTTCCTTAGAATGTTTCAAACTGTCAATCATGAGACAAGTTTTCTGGGTAAAGATGAGTATTTTTCGCTTTATGAAATAGAATGAAAATAGTCAAGTTCATCCTACACAGTGAGTATTGTTTTCATGAAATTTTTCTGCGTCTTTTTATTTTTTTAAAAAAGTGTATTTATTTCTTTTTGAGAGAGAGAGCTCAAGCTAAGGGAAAGGAAAGAGAGAGAGAATCCCAAGCAGGTTCCACACTGCCAGTACAGAGCCCGATGAGGGGCTCAAACCCACAAACTGTGAGATCATGACTTGAGCTAAAACCAAGAGTTGGAGGGGTGCCTGGGTGGCTCAGTCGGTTAAGCATCCTACTTCGGCTCAGGTCACGATCTCATGGTTCATGGGTTTGAGCCCTGCATCAACTCTGTACTGACAGCTCAGAGCCTGGAGTCTATTTCGGATTCTGTGTCTCCCTCTCTATTTGCTCTTCCTCCACTCGTGCTCTGTCTCTCTCTGTCTCAAAAATAAATAAACTATAAAAAAATTAAGAAAAAAAACAACAAGAGTTGGATGCTTAACCAACTGAGTCATCCAAGCACCCCAAAACTTTTGTTTTGGTTAACTGTATTTATAAGGTGTGTGTGTGTGTGTGTGTGTGTGTGTGTGTGTGTGTGTAGGGTTGTTGTGTCATCAAATTTATTCCTTTCCTGTGTGTCATAGTCAAAAATCCTACACAACACTATCTTTTTTTTTTACTGTTTTATTTATTTTTGAGAAAGAGAGTATGAGGCGGGGAGGGGCAGAAAGAGAGGGAAACACAGAATCCAAAGCAGGATCTAGGCTCTCAGATGTCAGCACAGAGCCAGATGTGGGGCTAGAACTCACGAACCATGAGATCATGACCTGAGCCAAAGTCAGATGCTTAACCAACTGAGCCACCAAGGAGCCCCAACACAACACTATCTTAGGCAGTGCTGGAGCTGTGCTCAGCAGACTGTTCTCATGGAGATGTTAGAGACGGTGGCTTTAAGCAAGGAACATTTTCTGGAAAGAGATTCTGAGCCACTTTTTTAACCAAGGAATTAGCTGAATGGACAGTGAAATGCAGTCCTCCCTCAGCACACAATAGGTGCCTCATAAATGCTTTTATTGACTGGTGCATGTGTGGGGATGGATGCACATGTGCAAGATGTGTGTGGGAAGTTTTCTTGGCTGGAATCTGACAGTGAGTAGGAAGAAATGGTATCAGTGACACAGAGAAGAAGGGGGAGACCTGGCTTGTCGCAAAACATTGCTGGTGCTCCCTGAGGTTTCCCAACATGAGCAAGAGGAACTGTGACATGGAATTTCCTAACCCAGTTTCCATCGCAAATATTCCAAAATCACAAGTATGTTATTAACTTAGCCTTTGCCAAAATAAAAGTACCACTTTTTTGAGTTGGAAATATAAGAAGTCCAGCGTGATCTGCAGTGCTCAAAGCAATGTGTTCAGTTGAAGAGTCAAATTTTCTAATCTTGATAGTCCACTAGTCTGGAAAGCCTATTTCAAGAGGGGCAGAAATGAGATAGGATTATGTAACAAAGGAAAATAACAAGTGGCCCTTATAAAACTATAACCTTGAGTGTTATGCCAAGTATTTCCATCCATATTGAATGCCTTTAACTGAGGAACCTAGATCCAGCCCACAAATATTTAGAATGCGATGTTCTCACTCCCTGGTCTAAGGCTTAGAATCAGGAAAAGAAGGTTGCCATGTAAATAAAGAATATATACTCCCTCTATTTTTTTTATTGCTTAAGTCATTCTGGCCTGGACAGAATAAAAGAATAAAAATTTGGGCCAGGGAAAGATAATTCTCTTTATCTTTAAAGTCTCTCTTTAAAAAGAGAGACAGACAGGGTAAACCAGAGATAGCCAAAATTATAATAAAAAAGAAATTCTAGCAGACTTCTCTACTCTTTGACTTCTAAGTAGAAAGACACTTAGCCATGAATATATTATAGGACTATATTTTGAATTTGAAATATGGACAAAATCTGAAAGAAATCAGACTATGGCAAGCATGAGTTTTAACAAAACTTTAAGATGGGTTCCAAATTCTACTTCTTCTTCAGCTTTTGGGAAAACAAAGAACAAACAAACAAACAAAAAACAGAAACACAACAGGATGAGTTAGAAAAAAAAATGTGGTTTTGAGGCACCTGGGTGACTCAGTTGGTTAGTGTCCAACTTCAGCCTAGGTCATGATCTCACGGTTCTCGAGTTTGAGCCCCGTGTCTCAGGGTTCTGTGCAGACAGCTCAGATCCTGGAGCCTGCTTTGGATTCTGTGTCTCCCTCTCTCTCTTCCCCTCCCCTGTTCATGCTCTGTCTCTCTCTCTCTCAAAAATAAATTTTAAAAAAACATTAAAAATTTTTTCTAAAGTAGTTTTGAAAAATTCCTAGAGGCTGAAATATTCTTTGATATCGTTTATAACACTGGTCATGTCTCGACTATCTAAACAAGTAGATGGGTGTCAGTTGAGTTTTCTTTCTGAAATATAGAGAAGATTCTTTAGCTATATTTAACCCCCCACTCCTTATTCTGTGTAATTTTATAGTCAACAAACCCATCTTTAATACCTTAAAAAATTAGCTGTAGTTTGGGTAGTTACTAGTAGAGGACTATGTGATAGAATGTTCCAATAAAAATTGAAAACTAGGTGGGGCAGAGCTAGCTTAGCAGAAGTTGCCCATCTCCTTCAAAGTAGTTGCTCTTGGGGGCGCCTGGGTGGCTTAGTCGGTTAAGCGGCCGACTTTCGCTTAGGTCATGATCTCGCGGTTCGTGGGTTCGAGCCCCGCGTCGGGCTCTGTGCTGACTTCCAGCTTGGAGCCTGGAGCCTGTTTCAGTCTGTGACTCCCTCTCTCTCTGACCCTTCCCTGCTCACGTTGTCTCCCTCTCTCTCTCCTAGAAATAAATTAAAAAAACATTAAAAAAAAAAAAAGTAGTTGCTCTTGGAGGCCATGTAGTTATTCCCTTCATGTTGTTGCCTCTTTGGGCACCGACAGTTCTTTTTCAAAGATTAAAATTGATAGCAAATCTTCATTCCTTTGCCCACTGGGTTTTTGCCTACTCTCTGCCTCACCTGTCACTTCCTCCTTCCGGTCTTCTGTTGGCTACAGCTTATTTCTCAGTTTAGCACTGTAGTTTACTTGCCTCTCCATCCTCCGAGGGCTGCAATACCAACCCAATTGGGTTCAAAGCTGTGTTACGTTGAGCCAGTTATGGAACCTCTCTGTTCCTCAGTTTTCTCACCTATAAACTGGGGTAATAAGAGAACCCTTTCTGAGGACTGTTGTAAAGAACTTTGGACGGTACCTCAAACATGGTAAGTGGTTAATAAATATCGATTACTTTTTGGTTATTAGAAGTGAAAACTTCAGCCATCATTCTCTGGGCTGCTCACTTATGGAATGAGAATCCCATCAGACATTGCCAGTGTCGTCGGCAGTCTGTGGATGCTGGGCTTCCTCACCAACATTGCACATGTATTTTGCAGCAGATTTTTACTCGGCTTCTCAGTCCCTGTGCCAGACAATAGGTAGAGAGTTGTAGGCTGGCATCTTTGTGCTTGAGATAACGAAGGAAATAGTCGTTATTTGTAGTCACCAACAGGCAAAGCCTGAGGTTGTCAGAGTTACATCTTGTATGTTGCCTTTCCCAACAGACTGTAAGCCCCTTGTAGGCTGACCTCCACTGCCTTGACTAAAAGGAATTTTGCTTTGCCCTGGATTTCCATTCTAAGTAATGCCCAGGATCCTCAGAGTTGCTTAGTTAATATTCCGCCACATGCCAGGGGCTGGGTTCGGGCGCCTCTCATGGTGTCTTGTGCCAGCAGAAGCATAAAAACAGAGGTGCCAGGGTAGATGCCTTACAAGAGGCTAAGTCGTGACAGTTACATGGAAATCAGTCAGTGAAGAAAGACAGAACGAGAACCTTGGAGAGACGTTCAGCTAGCACTCCAAGGGGCTTGTTACATGAATTGTGTGCTTCAGAGAGTAAACACTCACTTGTGTGAGTGACCTTGAAAAATGCCATCTCTCCCTGCTGCAGCATTGGTCCAGCGATCGTTTCTGCTTTCACAAGACAGATGCGAGCCCCGGGATGGTCCACTCCCCGCAGCGGTGCCCGTTGCACCCCTGTGGGGACACACCCCAGCCCAAAAGCCACTGGTGCTATTTTGAAATTTTCCTGAACTTCTTTGAAGCTCAATCGAACCCCAAGCCTATAATGCCACAATTCAAGCCCTCTTTCCCCTTCTCTTTCTGGGTGGGACAGCAAACAGCTGGTTGTTCATCAGTCCTGTAGACAACGATCCTCCAGGTAGCTGGAGATCCTGGTGCTCTGATTGTATTGCTGAATGCTGCGGAGAGACGTGTCTTATCATTCCACTCTGTTTACTAAAAACAGCCCTTTTACCTTCCTTATAAAACCTTGCCTGGGGCGCCTGGCTGGCTCAGTTGGTTAAGGGTCTGACTCTGGCTCAGGTCATGATCTCACGGTTCGTGGGTTCAAGCCCAACGTCGGGCTCTGTGCTGACAGCTCAGAGCCTGGAGCCTGCTTCGGATTCTGCGTCTCCCTCTCTCTCTGGCCCTCCCCTGTTCACACTCTCTCTCTCTCTCTCTCTCAGAAATAAATAAAACATTAAAAATTTAAAAAAAAAACCTTGCCTAACTCTAAACCAGGATTTTATTTAGTATGGCAGGGTAAATAAACAACTCATTCTCTCCTTCAGTATGAACTAGAACAACACAGGAAATAAAAGACATGCCACATAGTCAGAAACTTGCAGAGCCTTTTCCTGCTGGGAACATTGATCGAAGATATGCCTTCTGTCCCTAAACTGCTATGCCTTGGAGAAGATGACCGGAGAAAAGTGTTAAAGAAACTAAACTCAAGGAAATTGAAGCTAACTGACTTGCGTAGCTCTGACGCAGAGCGCATTGGAAACACCTGACCTGATCCTACGGAAATCGAAAGGCTTCTCCTGGGACACTAGGACGCCATCTGTATACAGCAGCATGGCTGATGTATCGGGAGGTTTGCAGCCAAGCTATGGGACTGTCTTAAGTCCTGGTCCTGGACATTGTAGTTAAACCCAGAAGTACAGCCTTCGAGAGGGCTCAGAGAGAACTGGCAGGAAATCTGCGCTGAAGATCAAACTCTGGGGTTAATCACAGGTCTTAAGAATAGTGCTTCTTCGGGGCGCCTGGGCGGCTTAGTCGGTTAAGCGTCCGACTTTCGCTTAGGTCATGATCTCGCGGTTCGTGGGTTCGGGCCCCGCATCGGGCTCTGTGCTGACTGCCAGCTCAGAGCCTGGAGCCTGTTTCAGAGTCTGTGTCTCCGTCTCTCTCTGATCCTCCCCTGCTCACGCTGTCTCTCTCTCTCCTAGAAATAAATAAAAATATTAAAAAAAAAAAAAAAGAATAGTGCTTCCTCCAGACAGTGTAATGGATCTTTCCTAAGAGATTAAGGCTACAGTTGCAGAGCAGGCCAGCGCAATGCCCCTGTCACCAAGGGCTCACAGCTAGGTTTTAGGGTGGTGGCGGATGGGCTTGGTGGCAGAGCTTAGACATCTCGTGCATCTGATTGTCACTACTGCTGGTTTCATGCCACCCATGGTGCATCCAACTCTGCTCCTTCTCCACCCCACACTGCCCTTCTTTCCCAGAGTTAACAGGAAGATAGAGAGCTGTATTGCTAGGTTGATTTTTCTGTTAGCTTCAAGAGGGAGGCTTCTTTGTGGGAAATCCAGACACTTTTGGATTCACTCTGTCTGATGGCTCTAGTCTGCTTCCCTGTGGGTTCTTTCTGTAACACAGCTTCATCTTCAGGTTGGCGGCTGGGTCCAGGCCTCACATCTGTGCTTGACAACGTCCACAATGAGAAAAGTCATTTCTGGAAGCTTTTTACAAGACTGAGAAATGAGTTTCCCCCAAGCCCGCAGGAGCTTAAAACCTCGCCAATGGCCTGAATTACATGTGCTCATTCCTAAGGCAGACACAGGCAAGCAGGATGGCAGTGCCCCTTGCCCTGTTAGGCTGCCTCTGGTGTTGAGGGCATCTGTCATGTTCTGCTGGGGGCCCCATAACTATGGGGGGAACAGGAGACACCTAAACAAAATTGGGCTTTGTGTGACTCCCCCGAACTATCAAAAGAAGGCTGAATAGGCAGTTACAATGTCCCTGCCACAGGATATGTCGTTATAACTTTTAATAACAGTAATAAAAGCTAATGGCAATCATCATGCTGTCCCCAAGTATTCCGCCTCTCTGCCATCAGAGCACACGGTAGTACTGTACTTCTTGGTGCCCTCATGGGGCCATGTCACCGGAGCTGACCAGCGACCTGTGAACTGAAGCCCTGTGTTTGATTTCTGAGCCAGAGCATTTAACTGTCTGTACTAGTTTCTCCAGATAGTTCTTTTCCTCGGCCCCAGGTGCCAGCAGCACTTCAGATAATGGACGCCCCCTCCCCCAGCCTCTGTCCTCAAGTGAGGACAGGGCAGAGCAGAGCCTCCAGACCACTTGCAATGGACAAGTGGCATGATAAAGAAAGAAACACACTTTGATGTCTGAGATAATTTGTGGCTGCAGCAAAAACCTTGTGTATTTTGACTGACACAATAGGTAACATCTGTTGAGGGTTTACTGTGTTCCAGGCATGTGATAATGCATTATCACTAGTTTCTATGGATATGAGAAATCAGGGGTGGTAGAGCTTCCTTCCATTCACCCACACCCCCAAAAGGACTTTATTCCTATGCATTTGTACCAACTGGCCCTTGCCTAAAATGTACAGATTGCCCCACAACACCACGGGAAAATGTCCTAAGGATTTGGGAGCAGAGGACAAATAAGTTCTAGTGAGTGTGTGTATATGTGTATAAGGGTTATCAGAAAGAGATCAGGAACATTCAGGTATCTAGACAGAGTAGGACTACAGTAAGAAGAGAGAGGGAAACTATGACTATGCTGTTGGAATAAAGTTATCTGTTGTTCCTGCACATCTTACGATCAATGCACTGATTGCCCTTTGTTCCAACTATCTTTTCAAGGATGTTTTTATAGCAAACAGCTTGGAGGCTAGAGATAATGTCTTCCCTGGAGTGTCGAGCAGATTTGCCTACCATTGGGGGGGGGAGGGAGTAGAGATAGTATCTCTATCTGAAACAAAGGGAGATAGACTTACAATCCCGTATAATAAAGTCTCCCTCCACAGCAAAGCAGGTGTGCTTAGTGCCCATTATAAAAGAGTCATGTTCCTTAAGCACAGGGGTCCTCTCCTATAAGGCAACCCACTCTGTGTGTAGCTGTCATCACCTTATGGAAATTGATGCTTTTGATGCAAAAATTCTGATATGCTAGTTACTGCTCTTGCTATGAGTAACGGAGTGTCCTTTATCTTTGACCCAAGAGTCTTGTGTCCCCTGGCAGCACTCATGAAACCATACTGATGATGCTTAGCTATACTAACTCGTTAGCTTGCAAGTAGGGTAAATCTTAAAAGTGGTTGTTCATGGACAGGTAACATTCCAAATTAAGTATATAGGGAGAAGTTAGAGAGCAACCTTGCTTATCAAGACTTTGCCCAGAGAAATTCATCAGTTTTCAAGTAATATGTTTTTATATTCCTTTCTTAAACCTGGCAGACTCAGATGATTGAAAATCCCAAGGTCAGGGATGGCCTTTGGGCTGGGTTAGAGCTGTTTTCACCTACCATCAACCTGTTAGAAAAATTTTCTCTGGGATCTTCACATCCACCTGAGAACCTAAGGAACCAGCTTTGAAAACAAACCAGAACGCTATCCCAGAGCATCATTCTCAGATTGCCCGAATGAAGGTCTGCTCTGGTAGCCTCTACTTTCTGGTCTTCAAATATCAGGAAATCTTGATACTCCAAGATTCCAAATTATAAATGAAATATGCTCATGAGAATCCTATTTGAACAGAGAGTAGAATTGATTCCTACTGTGTAAGCTTCAACATCTAACTTATAATATGTCACCTGCCATGTCCTGAATGAAACAATTTTATGACAGTTAATCAGGAGTCAGAGAACAATGAGTTGTACAGAGCTCTTTGCACCCATTCACACATTTCCCCCGACAATTCATATCACAAGTCATACATGGGATAGAGATGCAAGTATATTCTTACCTTTGTAAGAAACAAAGACAATTTTAAGACAATGTGCATGGAATTGAGACCATCCAAGCAATAATGTTTAGACCCATCCAAGTCACTGAGTCAGACTTCAGTGATTTTTTTTTTTTTGATGAATCTTCATTGTGTTAAACCGTCTTCTGTCATCCATATCTTATCTGAGTCTATGAGATTCAGGGGAAACCCTTAGAGTATCAATGAATCATCAGTGTGGCATTTCTAGAAAGATCTCAATCCATTTACTTTCAGGTATTAAGTTCATTTATTCATGAATTCAATCTGAATAATTTATTGAATGCTTATTAATGTGCTAAGCTAAAAAAGATGCAATCTCTACTCTTAGAAATGTTCACACGAGAAGCATTTAATTTTGAAATATTCTAAGTGCTGTGAAGTAAAAGTAAATAGTGCTTTGAAAACTTATAATAGCATCCCTACCCACTTCTGGGAGGCTCAAGGAAGGCTCTCCCAAAGATGGGCATCGGAGCTGAAATCTGAAGGCTTTACAGGGATTTATTGCTCAAAAAGGTTGAGAATAGAACAGTGATGACAGGGGTAGTTTAAAAGATTATTCCATACTAACAGAACAGCATGTGGCACATGCATACTTGCTACTCTTACGGCAATGAAGAGGGTCAAGTCCAAAATGTGGGACAATTTGAGCTACAAAGTAAATAATGACAATAATAGAGTACAACTTATAGAATAAAATATATATCCACCAGTCCACAGTGATAATCAACAACTGTATAAATAAATAAATGAAGGGAAGAAAGTTCTTCCTTACTGTAGAATCTCAATTAATAAATGTAAAAGGGATGATGGAAATAGACAATCACCATTTGAAAAACACCACAATAATGATGGCACACAAGAGTCATCAACTGATGATAAAATTGCAGAGTAAAAGCATAAAGAGAAACAATATTTACATAGATTCAGAATTTCTCTTCTCTCCCCCTCATAAAGAGTAACTGTACAAGGAAGAAATTTGGTTGATACCATTTTAACAAGAGCTCAAAGTTAACATCACTAGTAATGAGACATTAAGATCACATTTCTCCTGATATAATACACTGAAAAGAATTACAACCTGTGATATTCTTCCGTGATATTCTTGCCAAATTACATATAACCTGAATTTAACATGAGAAAATATCAGAAAAAACCAAACTGAGAATTATGGAACTAGAGATCTGTCCTGTGTTCTCCAAGGCCATCAAGGTCATAAACAACAGACAGACAGGGGAGCTGCTCCAGATTGAGACCAAGGAAACATGACATTCACATGCAATGAGGACTCATTGATTGGACCCTGAACCCACTGGAGATCCAAGTAAGATCTGTAGATTGGTTACCAGTTTTGTATATGAATGTTAATTTCCTGTTTTAGATAATTATACTCTGGTTATGAAAGATCACATTTAGGGAAGCTGGGTGAACGGTATACAGGAAACCCTTGTACTATTTTTTGCACCAGTTTTTGTATGTCTGAAATTACTTAAAAATAACAAGTTTTAAAAAGTAGTAGGTGCTAAAGGAAAAGGGGCAGGCCAGCTAGAGCATGGAAAGTGAGAAGTGGCTGGAGAGGTGAGCAGCTGGAGACTACACAGGGATTTATTTGTAGGTGACGTTAGAGACTGAGTCTTTACTCCCAGAGGAAAGGAAGATTTTGAAGAGTTATAGGCAGGGCAGAGATCATATTGACTGCCGTGGAGTAAATGGGTGAGAAGCAGGCTAGAGTATGTGGGGAGATCAGTAACAGGATATTGCAAGCATGCAGGAGAGAGGTTGATGCCAGCTTGGTCTAGGGTGATGACAGCAAAAATGGATGAATATGAAGAGAGTCTAGAGGTATTTAGGAAATAAAATCATGGAAAGATGTGGGTGTGGAGAACGACTGGGATGTAGGTGTCAAGGATGACTATATTTCTGGCTTGCCCAACCTGAGAAATAGAGAAGCTAGTCGCCAAGAGAGTAAACACTGAAAAAGGAAGAGATGTTGTAAGTTCAGCCTTGGATACTTTGAGTTTGAAGTCCCTTTGATGGCCCCAGGTGCCGATGTCAGAAAAGGTAGTTGGATTTTAGGGGAATAAAGGTCAGAGGAAAAGTCTGAGATGGAAATTAAAAATGATCATTGAAGCAACTTGCCCCCAGAACAGTGGGGGAGAGACATGCAGACAAAATAGTTGTGATTTATTCTAGAAAGTACAAAAGGTGAGTTATGAATAAAGTTCTGTGTGAGCAGGAAGGAGGGGCAGCCACTAATGTGGGTAACTAAGAATGGGTTTCATAGTGGAAGTGCTGTGGAGATGAGCTTAGAAAGATGGGTGGGAGTTGGTTAAGTTAATGCAGAGGAATTTTTGGACAGTCTGCACAAATATTCCTTATTTCTTTAACTGATCAGCAGGTCAACCCCCCACCTGATCTTGCTAACGGGAAATGACTATTAGTCATCTATGTGGGCCCTACAAGTAGAAAGAAAGCAGTGCATTGTCTTTGCCCTTTTCCCTTGATGGGTATATTTTGAACTTTATCTGTAATGCATGAATGTTCCACAGTTTTTCTTCTTCTTTCTCTTCTGCAATACTCCTCCCATCAAAAGTCCCCCCCAAAGCTATCTACAGAGCACAATAGATGGTTTCCAAGGTGATTATTTGTGGGTTCAGGTGTTAACTGATAATGACTTACTTAGGTTCCCACCTCTGAGACATTTCCATTGTAACAAGGGACTGAATCATTCCCACCAAAACCAGTTGCAAATTGTGGAACATTACATTGTAGCAGGAATTACAGGTTCAGAATGACTTTTCTTCAGGGCCCCACACTAAGTACCCATACTGCCAATGACCCCATGTCATTTAGAGCTATTTGCCACGCCCACACACTGAGAGATACACTCACTGTCTTCCCATCAATACTGGCCAGAGATCACAATACAGGCCTGAGGATGGAGTATCAGAATCATCCAGTGATTCTGAGAAATTGTCAAGGGGATTCTGAAAAAATTAGGGGAGAACTTTCTTTCTTCTCCTCCCAAGTTTGTGAGGGCCACTGCTCAAGAACCCTTAATTCTTCTTCCCACAGAGTTAGAATGAGCGAATTTGGCTCTCCAGGATGACTGAATTACCATGCAGCATCCCCTGTGATCTTGGCCAACTCTTGTTTGAGGACCAGTTCTTGGGGGTAGCCACTTCTGAGGCAACATTTCCATCTGTACACACCCGTCATGAATTTCTTCAGATAGTTTCAAGAATACTACCAGATAGCATACACCCTTTGCTCAGTGCTTTAGCTAATGACTACAAAACGGGCATTTTAGCAGAAAGTCGTATTAAAACATTCATTAATCTAGCAATGAGCATTTGGTAATTGAAATTAAAATCAACAATGCCATTTACAGTGGCATCAAAGACCATGAAATACTTAGGGACAAATTTAGTAAAATTTATGCAACATCAGAGCAATGAAAACTACAAACTGTTGCTGAATAAAGGAGATCTAAATAAATGAAGAGAAATATTATGTCCCTGGATTGGAAGATATTGTTTTCATTTTAGTTCTTCCCAATTTGATGTATAGAATCAATGCAATCACAACAAAATTTCTAGCATATTTTAAAAATGTATACATTGACAAGTTGATTCTAATATTTAGAGAGAAGTGTAAAAGATACCTTCAAAAATTTTGAAAAAGAAGAGCAAAGTTGGAGGACTTATACTACCTAATTTCAAGACTTACCTTAAAGCAATAGGAGTCAAGACACTTTGGTATTATGGGGCGCCTGGGTGGCTCAGTTGGTTGAGCGTCTGACTTCAGCTCAGGTCATGATCTCCTGCTTCGTGGGTTGGAGCTCTGTGTCGAACTCTGTGTTGACAACTCAGAGCCTGGAGCCTGCTTCAGATTCTGTGTTTCCCTCTCTTTCTGTAGCACCTCCCCTCAAAAATAAACATTAGGGGGCGCCTGGGTGGCACAGTAGGTTAAGCGTCTGACTTTGGCTCAGGTCATGATCTCACGGTTGGTGGGTTCAAGCCCCGTGTCAGTCTCTGTGCTGAAAGCCAGCTCAGAGCCTGGAGCCTGTTTCAGATTCTGTATCTCCCTCTCTCTCTGACCCTCCCCTACTCTCTCTCTCTCTCTCTCTCAGAAATAAATAAAACATTTAAAAAAATAAATAAACATTAAAAAAAATTTTAAATGACAGTTTGGTATTGGTGTATGAATAGACACCTATTTGAAAAGTCAGTATAGAGTCCCGAAATAGATCCACACATGTACAGGCAATTGATTTTTGACAAAGATACCAAAGTAATTTAATGGGGGAAGTGATAGTCTTTTCAGGGTGCTAGTCATCTATATGTATTTGCAATACATATGACAATGTACTTGTACCAGAATACTTCAGATCTAATAGAAAACAATCCAATAAAAATGATTTTAAAAAGCTTGAAGAGACATTTCATACAAGGGTGGCTAACTAGCACATGAATTGACGCTCATTATCCTGAATTGTCAGGGAAATGCAAATTAAAGATACAAGAGAAACAACTACACACCCATTAGAATATCTAAGATTAAAAAGACATACCAAGTCAGAAGTCAGTGCTGGCAAGGATGAGGGCTATGGAAGTCTCATACATTGCTGGTGGGAAGGCAAAATTGTGCAACCATTATGGAAAAGAGTTTGGCAGTTTCTTATAAAAATACACTTTAAAGGATAACACCCAGAAATCCTATTCCTAATATTTACCCAAGAGAAATGAAAACATATGTCCACAGAAAGACATGTAGACAAATGTTCATAGAAGCTTAATTCATAACAGCTAAGAAAGTGGAAACAACCCTAATTTCATCCATAGGTGACTAGGTAAACATACTGAGGTATAGTCATGCGGTGAAAGGCTAGTCAGCCATAAAGACAGAATGAAATACTGCTATACGCCATGACACGGATGGATCTCAAAAACATTATGCTGAGTAAAAGAAGCCTGACACACCAAAGAGTATATACTGTATGATCCCATTTATGTGAAATTCCAGAAAGAACAAATCTAATCTACAGTGACAGAAAGCAGACCAGTGGTTGCCTAGAGCTGGGGATGGAAAGATTGACTGGGAAGCAGCAATGCAAGGGAATGCTCTGAGGTGAAGCAAGTGTTCTGCATCCCGATTGTAGTGGTGGTTACTTGGTTATACACACTTGTCAGAATTCATCAAAATGTACATTTTAAAGAGGTGCACTTATTGAATTAAAATCATAGCTCAATGAAGCCGATTTAATAGAATAAAACATTTAATGAGTAGAAAATACTGTGTTATACAAATATCAAACTGTGAGAAGCCTACATATAGACATGGAGAGAATGATCATTCTTGGGAAACCCCAGTCTGTAAAAGATACTCACCTTCATGATGACCCCAAGTTCTTCTGGAAGCTGTCTCACGGGCTTGCTTGGGGCCTGGCCTAGTGTTCAGCATTATGCCCATCTTGAGGCATCATTGTTTGTGCTGAGTCACGGGATGACCTGGGAATTCTGTTCTAGCCCTCCATTGAAGGACCTTGCCCCCTCTTCCCGGCTCTGGTCCACAGCTTGATTTTGGAGGCTGCCACCTCTTATTCTCTGTCTTCCCAGAACTCCCAGGGTGTGGAGAAGCTCATGCTGCCCAGCCAACTCTCACCTGAGGCTGAAGTCTTTTCAAAGTTCACAGAGAGAAGCAACATAACTACTTTTGCCTTCATTGGCCTTTTCTTTTCCCCCTCTTCCTCTCCCTACTTTGTCAAGACCCCCAAATCACATCCTACTTCTATTAGACTGGGCTAGAACCTCTCTGTCTTTTCAGGTCGTAGCTCCCATCTGTCAATTCCATGTCTCAATGTCACTGTGACATAGCATAGAAAAAGATTGAGGACTTTCCCTTTGATTTTAGAGTGACCTAGGGACTCAGGAAAGGATGAAATGGCCCCAAACAAGATGGCAAGCAGCAGGGCAATGCCTGTCATATTGAGACTTCACAGTAAAACCATCCTTCAAGGAACAGAAGTGAGCCATTTGCTCCAAAATAATCAGCCATTTGCCCCCAAATAATCTGTCTATATGGGATTACATTTTTGGTTGTTTCTTCCTTCTACATGGTAGAGTTCAAACATCTTAGCATTGCTCACCAGACCATGATAGTCTTGTCTTTGTATATGAGGTCCCTGCCCTTACTTGTCCTCCTCTGCCTGTAACACTTATCTATACTCACAGGTGGGCATGAGTCAGCCCTCCTCACTCAGCTCTTTACCTGTCTCTGTTATAGGACTTATCACAATTCCACAGTGATTCAGACATCTGACCCTCTCTCCAAAGAAATATCCAGCTTTGAGGGCAGAGACACCAGCGTGGTCACCTTTCGTAACTCCTGTACCAAGCGCTGCTCCGGACCCACAGTGAGCATTCAAATCATTACGACCACAGTGCTTGGCGCTGTAGAGACACAAACACTGCCTGAAGCTTGGGTTCCATTTCATGACACTTGAAGGCCTGCAGGAGAGCTGAACCCCCATATCGCTGTAACAAGGGGAAAGAGTGAGGTATTAGCTTGAATGCTGAGCAGGTTGGAACAGCAAGGGAGAAGGGTTCAAGTCAAACAATTGGCACAGATGTTTGAATTTATCTACCAACTGCTAATTTTTAGTGAGTACTTTCTCTGGGCCAGAGACCAGCAGAGCATGTCTGCGTTAGTTTCCTGTGGCTATGGTGACATAGAATCACAAACTAGGTGGCTGGAAACAAGAGAAATGTATCCTCTCACAGTCTGGAGGCGAGAAGTCCAAAATCAAGGTTTCAGCTGGGCTATGTTCCCTGTGAAGGCTTTAGGGAAGAATCCTTCCTTGCCTCTTCCAGTTTACAGTGGTTGCTGGCAGTTTTTCATGTTCCTTGGCTTGTAGCTGCTTTATTACGATCTCTGCCTCTATCACAAGACTCTCTTCCCTGTGTGCATGTGTTTATCTCTGTGTGTCCTCTCATTCTCTTAAAATGACAGCAGTCATTGGCTTTAGGGCTCACTCTAATCTAGTATGACGTCATCTTAATTGATTATATCTGCGAAGGCTATAGTTCCAAATAAGGTAACATTCTGAGGTTCCAGGTGGATGTGAATTTTGGAGGGACATTATTTAACCCGCTGTACATAAATAATCTCATTCACTTTTTACCACAACTATATGAACTCAATGTTATTACAATTATACATTTTATGCATGAAGAAATTGAAGTATAGAGAACTTAAATGGTTGCCCAAGGTAACATACCAGGAATGCCAGAAATTCTGATGTTAGAGCATTTTATCTACCCACTATGATCCACCTCTCTTAAAACTTAAAACAAAAGTAGGGGTACCTGGGTGGCTCAGCTGGCTAAGTGTCCAACTTCAGCTCAGGTCACGATCTCATGGTTTGTGGGTTCAAGCCCCATGTCAGGCTCTGAGCTGTTAGGCTCTGAGCACAGAGCCTGGTGCCTGCTTTGGATTCTGTGTCTCCCCCTCTCTGCCCCTACCCTGCTTGCTCACTCTTGTGCTCTCGCGCTCTCTCTCTCTCAAAAATAAATAAACATTAAAAAATTTTTTCTAGAGGTGTCCAGTCGGTTAAGCATCTGACTTTGGCTCAGGTCATGATCTCACATTTCATGGGTTCGGGCCTTGCATCAGGCTCTGTGCTGATAGCTAGCTCAGAGTCTGGAGCCTGCTTACACTGTCTCTCTCTCGCTCTCAGAAATAATAGAACAATTTTTTTTTTTTAATTTTATAAAAGCGTCTGACTTCAGATCAGGTCATGAGGTCATAATCCCATGGTTTGTGAGTTCAAACACTGTGTCAGACTCTGTGATGACAACTCAGAGCCTGGTGCCTGCTTCGGATTCTATGTCTCTCTCTCTCTCTGCTCTTCCCCTGCTTGCTCTCTGTGTGTCTCTCTCTCAAACTTAAAAACAAAACACAAACTTTTAAAATTGTGAAATACATCATTTATTGATAATAGTGTATGTAAAAAATGTGCAGATTAAAAAATACTAATAAAATGAATACCCACCTATCTATCATTCAGTTTGAGAAGTAAAACACTACTGGTCCCTTAGACACACAATCCTGCTCTATTCCCTTTACCCACAGATATGAATCTGTGATCACTCTCTCACACACCTTCTGCATGCTGACCTCCATCCCTGAATCAGCTTCCCAAGGTGCCCAGCCTCTGAGGGTTGGCACCTAAAATAGTCTAAGAAAATACACTGTAAAATGGCATTTTAGACATTGATATCCTATAAGCTGGGACAAATGACAATGAAGACTTCACCGCTATTGGTAGGTGGGTCATAAAGAGCCTGCGGTGTGCCGTGGTGGTGGGGGGTGGGGAGAGCTGTGGGAGGCTGGGAACATTCAGCGTATGTTTTAGAGTCTGTAGGATCGTGAGTCAGTTAAATGTCTGGGGTGAGGAAAAGACAATATACTAAGATACTTAATGCTGGGTTAGTGAGTAGTAACCATGTCCTAAACCTCAGTGGCTTAATACAACCCAAGTTCACTTCTAGCTCACATTATGTCTCAAAACATTGCTTGGCAAGTAGTACAGGGATGGGCACTCTGTTCCACACACTCTTTCATGGACCCACATAGACAAAGCCTCCTTCATCTTGTGCTTTACCACTCAGAACACAATGTCTGTGTGACGTCTGAGGCAGCACAAGAGAAGCAGGAACAGTATAGTTTCCACCCATATTCCACGGTCCCTACTTGACTACAAGGGAAGCTGGGAAAATAATCTTTCTGTGCTATTTTAAATTCAAAAATGAAATGAGATATGATGAAACTTACAATATTATCTCAGCTACAGAAATGAATCTTGAATCTTGGCTTGAGCAATTAAATGGATGGCGGTGCTACTTATTATGGAAGGGAAGACAAGTTTTCTTTCTTTCTTTCTTTCTTTTTAATATTTTTATTTTTATTTCTAGGAGAGAGAGAGAGAGACAGCGTGAGCAGGGGAGGGTCAGAGAGAGAAGGAGACACAGACTCTGAAACAGGTTCCAGGCTGTGAATTGGCCGTCAGCACAGAGCCCGACGCGGGGCACGAACCGCGAGATTATGACCTAAGTGAAAGTCGGACGCTCAACCGACTAAGCCACCCAGGCGCCCCAGGAAGACAGGTTTTCGTGGTGAAGTGATGATGATGGTTGTGGGGCGGTTGGGTGGTGGTGATGGTGGGGGGGGGGGATGGCAGGGTGGTGATGGTGC
>NW_027531318.1:5655398-5712198 GCF_008692635.1 Crocuta crocuta
CTCATGGTGGTGGTGGGGTCATGAAATGGGGTGGTGGGGTGGTGGCCATAAGTGGATGGCAGAACTCTCTGCCATGAGTAGAAAAGCCAGAAGGATTTTTGTGGACTGTAGGAAAACAGGCCGTCTTGATAACATGGCTTATGTTCTTTTCCCTTTTTTGTAACTGTTTTCTTTCAGCCTTGGGTGGAGGGAGTTTGTGGTTTGTATGTTCTATAGGAAAGAAGAGTGTGGAAATTCTGAATATGATCCAGGAATTTTCAGTGTCATTATTTCTAAAAAATGGAAGCCAATTAAAAAAAATTATAAATGTAGTACATGCCCATTTGTTTTAATTTTTTTAATGTCTACTTATTTTTGAGAGAGACAGATAGAGCACAAGTGGGGGAGGGGCAGAGAGAGGAGACACAGAATCCAAAGCAGGCTCCAGACTCTGAGCTGTCAGCACAGAGCTCAACTCAGGGCTTGAACCCATGAAACATGAGATCATGACCTGAGCCAAAGTCAGACTCTTAGCCGACTGAGCTACCCAGGTGCCCATTTAAAAACATCAACAGTAGGAGCATCTGGGTGGCTCAGTTAGTTAAGTGTCTGGCTTTTGATTTCGGCTCAGGTCATGATCTCACAGTTTGTGAGTTCAAGGCCTGCATTTGGCTCTGCACTGGCAGCACAGAGCCTGCTTTGAATTCTTTCTCTCTCTCCCTGTTCTCTCTCTCTCTGCCCCTCCCCTGCTCATGTTCTCTCTCTCTCAAAATAAAAATAAACATTTAAAAAAATTCTATAATAAATTAAAAAATTAATAATTAAAAAATTAAAACTTTGACAGTAGAGAAGGATATAAAAGATGAAAAATAAAGTTTTTTTCCTTCACTCACCCCAACTTCCTAAAGATAACCACTGTTAACAGTTTCTTGTACATCCTTTCAGAGTTTTCCATGCATGCCCAAATATTGAAAATACATATTTTACCATTTGTATACACTCTTACGAAACTTGCTTTTTAAATGATTATTTTTTACATTATGACTTGACATATTTCAACACACACAGACTTGCTTTACTCTTTTTAATAGCCCGTGGTATTATTTGTATAGGTATACTTTATATGTCAGTCGATGGACATTTAAGTTATATCCAGATTTTCTTTTAATTACGATGTTGCGGTGAACGTTTTTTTATTTGTACACTTTGGCACACTTGTACAAGCATATCTGCAGGATACATTCCTAAAAATGGAGTTGCCAGGTCAAGGGGTATGTGCATAAAAATTGTTTTACAGATATTACCGTGTCTTCCATAGAGGTCTTCATATTTGATTAACAATGTATGAGGGGCGCCTGGTGGCTCAGTCAGTTGAGCGCCAGACTTCGACTCAGGTCTTGATCTCACGGTTCGTTGGTTCGAGCCCCTCATCGGGCTCTGTGCTGACAGCTCAGAGCCTGGAGCCTGTTTCAGATTCTGTGTCTCCCTCTCTCTCTGACCCTCCCTTGCTCATGCTGTCTCTCTCTCAGAAATTTAAAAAAATAGTAAAAAAAAAAAAAATGTGTGAAAGGGATCATTTCCCTGTATCCTCATCTATCCCGGGTTTTATAAAACTTTTAAGCCATTGCCAATCTGATATGTAAAAAATAAAAACCAAAGTGTCTTTGTGTTTCAATTTGTGTTTCTTCCGTAAGTGTCTCCATTTCAATCCTTGATCAAAAAGAATGCCAAGGTGTCATGCAGAGATAATCACACGTGCACAAGGAGCGATTTGTTTTAAGCAGTATTTTGTGTCCTTTCACCTGCTTATTTCCACTGTCCAGAGATTTTCATGGAATAGGTAGCTTTTGAGAAGATCTCGCAGAGGCAGGGGGTAAGAGATGGGTGATTTATAAACGAGTGTGTTGATGAAGAATCGCTGACGCCGTGTTCAGACACACCCCCGACCCTGCCGCCCTCTCAATCAGTCCGCCCTGGGGCTGATGGCACGAGTGTCACCGACAGCTGGAATGCTGCTTCTAGTACTCACTAGAACCCTTTGTTCTCACTTTGTGGGGGCGGGAAGGGGTACGAGCAGTTTGGAGTTTCATAAACGAGGCTTGGATTAACCTGCAGCTCATTTTCCGTATCTCCCTGCACCTGCCCCAGAGTGACCCTACTGGGTGCCACAGCACACATGGAACGAGCAGATCTGGGGGAATGAATACGTGGGGAAGAATCTGAACCTGTCCATCGGAGCACAGGTTTCCAACTGCCTGACCATTCGTCCGTCATGTTTGGAGGCTACATTGGCTTTCTTTGATGTGACAGGATTGGTCCCCAGTGGACTTGCTCATCCACGGGCCTCCAGCTATATCTGGATGGTTTAAAGGAGGTCCATCATGTCAGGGCAGCAAACGACAGGTATGTTTGAGGCCCTTTGTACGTCTTGTATACATGATGGCTTAGTGGCAGCCTCTTCTTTCCCAGATGCTTTTCTCAGGCCACATAGAAAAATCACAGCAAGGACTCCTGGGTGGCTCAGTCAGTTAAGCATCCAATTTCAGCTCAGGTCATGATCTCACAGTTTGTGACTTTGAGCCCCGCATCGGGCTCTCTGCTTTCAGCACAGAGCATGCTTCAGATCTTCTCTCCACCCCCACTCTCTTTGCCCCTCCTTTATTCCCATGCACACTCCCTCAAAAAAATAAATAAACATTTGGGGTGCCTGGGTGGCTCAGTCGGTGAAGCATCGGGCTTCGGCTCAGGTCCTGATCTCGTGGTTCACAGGTTTGAGCCCCATGTCGGGCTCTGTGCTGACAGCTCAGAGCCTGGAGCCTGCTTCATGGATTCTGTGTCTCCCCCTCTCTCTGCTCCTCCTCTGCTCATACTCTGTCATAAATAAAACATTAAAATTTTAAAATAAATAAATAAACATTAAAAAAAGAAAAGAAAAAATCATAGCATAGTGGTTAATAGTAGGGCTCATGAAACTCACATGCTGGGTCTGGATCTCAGCTTATCCAATTAATTGCTGAGTGGCTTAGAGAAACTATTGAACTTTCTGTGCTTCAAATGTACAGATGATACCTAATGTAGGATGATACCCAATAGATGATACCAGATCATACCTAACTCACAGGCTATTCAAATGGGATAATCACACACAGGATGAATGCTTGGCCTAAAGTACCTGTTCAATAAACTTTGGTTGCTGTTATTACACCTGGCTGGCAAGACTCTGACTATCCTGATACAGAAAATCCATATTCCATTTTCAGGTCCGAGTGATCTTGAATTAGTAACTCCAGAATTCATCAGAAATTATTTTTCTCCCTCCCCCTTTGCCTTTCTCGACCTACTTTATCTGGTATATTGCCCCACTCACTTTTCATGTGACTATTCAATTTTTTAGCAGCAGGACTGATGAGGAAAGGTGCTGAGACTCAGTCGAGGAGTATCACGGAGTTCTAACACTGTTCACGACTGCTGTTTCTCCTACGTTGCCCACTGAATGTGGTTGTGGGTGTAGGACTCAGCTACATTCACCAAGTAGCTAGGAATAAATGGTGTCCGGATGTGGGAATTGAGTGGGAGCGGGTGGGGGAAATGTCCTGCTGAGTGGGTAGGATCAGGTTGATATGAAGAGTTAGACTTTCCTCCAGGATCTCATATTGCCCTTTGCTTCCAAGCCCCAGTTGTTAATTGTGTTCATGTGATGAGGGAGAGGATGCAGAAATCAACGATGCTTTTCAGTGCTTGGACCATGTTCTACAGTCACAAGATCATTTATTTCTATTGGGGTGCCTTCCATCTGATGCAGAGTTAATCTGCTCCCAGAGGCAGTGAAAGACAAAGATAACTACCATGCGCGTCCGGGTTAAATAACAAATCATAAATTCCAAGGAGTTACGTAACCTGGGAATGTGACTGAGGCAAACTCTTTCACAGAGGGAAAAGGTTCAGTACCATTGATGGTTTAATACCATGAAGGTTACCTTATGCCTCAGACCCAACTTACAGTCTGTAGAAAATATAGAAGACAAGGAAGGTAAAGAACACCATGCAGTGAAAAATTCCCGAAGATGAAACATTCTGCAGGAGAAATGGCCTGGATTTTTTAAAAACGTCAACATTCTAGGGAGAAATGGGAGACCATCCTAGACGGAAAGGGGCTAAAGAGACATAAAACCCCAAAGCAAGATGCTAACCTCAATTAGATCATCATTCAAAAAAGGAAAGGTAGAACAACCATAAAGGACATTTGGGGACAATTGGAGACACACAAACAGTGACAGATTCTTAGGTGACTCTATGGAATTCCTGTTGATTTTTCTGGGCACGACAAAGCCATTGTGGTTACCAGAATTGTGTTCTTGTTCCTGGGGAATATCTGCCCAAGTAATTAGTACAATTTTCCAGGCAACTTTCCAATCATGAGAGAGAATATGAGTGAGAGAGAGTAACATGGTGGATGTGTGAACTATTGAATCTAGGTGAAGGGTTGTGCTAGGTTGAATGTGCGGGGAGGCTATCTGGGTGTTCGTATACTACCTTTTTTTTTTTTTTTACAACTTTTCTGTAAGTTTGAAAATTTACTAAGTAACAAGTTGCGGAGGGAAGGAGGCTTTACGGATGCAGGGACTGGCATACCTTTGGTGGCTTTTGTAGATCGCATACAGTAAGCATGGGCAAACCTCTTTCCTTGGGAAGAGAGGAGGCCTCTCCTGCCCCTTTTTGAGCTGAGAACTGTCTTGCTGAGGGCAGCCCAGCCCCTGAGGCTGAACCAAGAGGACACCTTCCTGAGTCAAGAGCATCGCCAGGCCCCTGAAACTCCAGAGGTTACCATCCAGGCCTGTTTCCTTTTATAGAAACTTCTCTTCCTTCCATCCTCATTTGGTGCAGAATACAAGACTAGCTTCTCTCCTCCTTTCTACACTACCTTGTAGAAAAAAGGATTGTGTGAGGGTCAAATGTCATATTTTCTTCACTTTCAGGGTGGAACCTCTTCATCATTGCTCAACCATCCTAAATTCTCACATTAATGCTCATGGCTCAGAATGCAAGGTCTTCTCAAAGCTTTAAGAAGTAGGTTAAACATTGTGTTGTTTCTGTATCTTGTACTTGGACTCCATAAGCCAGAGTAATTTAATACAAGGAAAGAACTCTAATAGCATGTCTTTCAGGCACAGACAGGCTCTAGAGTGAGCTTTGGGGTAAGAAGGCCTTGTATTAGAATGGTTCAAATCATTGGACCTTGAAGGTGGACACGTTCCTTGGCAAGAGACTCATTCTGAGAGGCAGGAATTCACACAGTGCCTCTCCCCACGAGATGAATCTTTAACCAGCTGTGGGAAGCTTGCTTATCACAAAGCTAACAAACCCCAACGATGTGGGCAGCCAAACAGGTTGACAGCAGTGGAAACCGGTACCTGAGGCACCGTTTGAAGAAGAAAGCCAGAACTGTGATGCTCAGACACTAACACCTAATCAACTATTCATTAAAACAAGGAAAGACAACCCAGGATTGGCAATGTTGAATTTTTTATTAAAGAAACGAATAAAACCTATCACCTGCTATTGACCATCATTTCATGAAATGAAGTATAATTTAATTCCAAACAAGTAGGAAGGGTATGATGGGAGACTAAATGTGCCTGGGCAAGCAGATAGAGGGACTAGATCACTGGATGACCATATGGGTAAGGGCAATTATGGTGTTAACCCTCTCAATTACAGTGCTGTCCAAAAAACATAGCAAAAATCATTTGTAGGATCAAAGGAGATGATTGTTTTCAAATATGTTCCTTGACCTACCTTTCTGACATTTTGTTATGCTGCTGAGACTTGATAATGAAATGTTAAAGATTTACCCTGCATTCGCAAACAGTTATGCCACATTTTTCATGATGCCAGCAACAACCCTGTGTGCGTATGTAAATCAGTTTATATATTTTTAAAATGTTATTGAATTCACTTAAGCCTCACAACAGTGATATGAGGTTCTCACAGTAAATTTGATCATTTCACTCCTCACTTTACATTAGAAACTGAAGTTTCCAAACAGATTCCTATTGAATCCACAAACATCCAAACACTTGTCAATAGTCAGCTGGTAAAGTGGTCTGGATCTGAACTTCCTAGACAACACTTGGCCCAAGGAATCCAGACTTTTAAAAATCAGAATCACTGTAAACTTTCTTGAAGTGTTTAAAGTGCCTTCCAGACATACTTAAACCCCAATAAACACAGAATTCAAACAAAATAGTGCAGAAGCTAGCAGTGGGCTTGATAGAAGTTAATTCTGGACACAAAATATGCCTAAAGCAGACGTGAAGGAAAAAAAAAACATGCACAGGGGTTGGATCATCACCACAGCCTTTGGGTCTTCCAGAAAGCAGAGCCTGAGACAGGATTATTAAGCTGTTGACACACATGTGTGAGGTGCAAACTCAAAGCTTTAGGAGGTGAGACAGAGGGAAGTAACACAGTTAAGCACATAGGGCAGTCATGTGGGGCATTGCACAGCAAGCCAGAGAGAACAGGCAGCCGGGGGCCTGCTCACCAGCTCTCTGGACTTCTCTAGAAGGGTCTGCAAAGGAACCACACCCTAGAGCGGGCCACAGAAGAGAGGCAGGGAAGGGGATTGTCTGCCCAGATCCCTCCTATGCCCCCTCTCCCATGGGCACTGACTCATCCACCAGGAGCTTATGCCCTACACTTTCCCATGTGTCAGTGGCTATTCTAGAAGCCAGATTCCAGGCCCTGTGATGTGTTTTGTACAAGTCTGAAGGAAAAAGGACTTGGTTGTAACAGAGAGAGGGGGAGGTGGGGGAGGAGAATGGGAAGAGCAGGGAAAAGGGGGAGAGAGAGGTAGAAAGATGTGAGCCAAACTCAAAACAGTTGTGTCCCATGCTGTCCTTATAATTTCCTGCTAACTACAAGCCACTTAATTATATGCAGAATTTTTCTGACCTATTGGTTGGTACAGGACCAGTTAGGACGTCAAGAGGCATGAAGAGAGTTTTCAGTGCTCAGAGACACTTAATGAAGGAATCAATCCATAAGAAAACATGGAAATGTTTAAAGAGTCACAGTAAAATTTGAGTAAGAGCCATGCCTGACCATTTAAGTTGAGGATTCGGCCAGAAATTGAGGATATTGAAAATCACTTAGGTATACAGGCTTATAAGAACTAGAAGTTTTTACATACCAACTTAAATATTAAGCTCCTGAGACAGTGTCCCATCTCAGTTTGGTGTCCTCCAGAAGCTGCCCTGAAATATAAAGATTTGAGGGCCAGTAGTTTGTTTAGGAGACAAAGGAGAGACCAACAGAATAGAGGAAAGTGAGAGAAGAGGGGAAGCATGTGTTATCAGGAGGGTCATCACCATTAGTAGATGGACATAATGCTGCTGGGGGCTCTGGGAGTCCATGCAATACACACTCCTCAGAGGAATCGGACCCAGGGGCGAGGGAGCTGGGGTGTTTATGTACCATCTATCAGTGGTTGGGTGAGGGCTGTTCCCAGGGGTGCCGAGTCTCTAGACCTTACCCCCTGCTTTGTGGGAGAACAGGGAAAATGGCTCAAGCAAAGAGATGCCGATACTGACAGCTGCAGGTCAGGCCTTTGCACTCCAGGGAGGTATGGGCAGGGCACCTGCAAAGGAGCTACGGGTGATCTGCTACGGGTGACAAGCTACCTTGTCACCTCTCAGGACAAGATGACTCAGCACACGCCTTCAGATATTATGGTAGTTTCAAATTTTTTTTAAAGTATAATATTGCTAACAAAACGTCCCTTTCTGTGTGAAGCGGATGCTTTATTTTTAAACCACTTTGATGCATTGTCATGAAAGCCTATCGAGTAGAATGCTTTCTTCTTTGCAAAATTAAGCTTGAAAAAACCAGATCCTTAGGTAGGTAGCTAAAATCAGAAAGCTTTGGAAAGTTTGTGATTTTTTTTCTGTATCAGGAAGATTCTTACCAAAAAATACTTTTAAAAAGTTAACTAATCTTGCCAGTTATTTGAATTGTCGAGGTGGGAGATTATTCAATCAGGGTAACTAAATTTAACTAGGGAGATAAGTAGACTTATAGGAGACACATTGAAAATAGACACACTAGCAGAGGCCTCTCATTCTGAGTACCAGCAGACATCATCCCAAAGTTCAAGGCATCCTGGCCAAGAGCAGCTGGAAAACTCCTGGGTACGCTACATAAGCATAGGATGGTCGAGCAGGTATTAACAAAGCATCAATGCACCTAATTTATGTTCATTTATTTTGATGCAAGTACAATAAACACATCTTTCTCAGATAAAATAATGAAAGGATTCAAGGACCAAAGTGGTGTCTTCAACGTGAAAGTCAATATTAAGGGGACTTCAGGGTGTGATCGCCATAGTAGTTTTCATTGCTTGATGCATAAACTGCTCTCAGATGTTCTCAAACCAGGGGCGGGTAAAATCTTTCCATCATGATGGTCTCTAATGAGTGTCTGCAACTTGTTCATCTCTGTTCTTAGTGTCTCACACTGTGATCTCACATTTAGAGTCCATGTTCCCTAAGCAAGAGCTTTTCCTGGCTGGTGATTGTTTATTGGCTGTTCTCACCGGGAACTTGCATGTGATCATTTCACATCATTTTGCTCCCCTTGCCTCATTGCTGATTTTTCTTTTCATACTTCCTCATCCTCTTCTGGTTTGGGTCTCTATCTTATCGCTTCTCTACTATTTCATAGGCATTTCCTTTACAGTTCTTCAGAGTCTTGCACATTGTTTAACCACGTTTACATTAAAAAAAAAACCTTTTAAACCTTTAAGCAAATACTCAAAAAGAGTGTAAAAGTCACCAATTAAGTAAATAGGTGCTCAGAAACAAGTGCAACGGTGATAAACACTTTTATGAGCTCTATTAAGTTGAAAATGGGTGTGGTAGAAACTCTAAATTTAAAGAATATGAAGTAAACAAATGCTTTGAAGTAGAAGTACTTCCTCTAAAGAACCACTACCCACATGTCATCAATTTGTAAATTACCAACCATGGTGATCCCTTAATGTTTGTGCATTCATTGGTGGGAATGATCATATGAACTCTTATCTGACCCATAGTGTTTTCCCACCTATTAAATGGGAATATTAATGATACCTACTTCATAAATTTGTTGTGAAGATTAAAGAAGATAAGGCATATAAATACAATGCTGTGCTTAATTGTGTTCAGTTAGCTGTTACTAGCTAATTTTTACTCACGTTTGGAGTAAAAATGGAAGAGACAAAATTTTTAAAATCAGCTTGTGATCACCACAAACCCCCCTCTGTAATGGCTTCTGAAAAGGGCTGATGTGGCAGACATCCCGGCAATGCTGAAGGAAGCAGCAGAACTCAGCCTTTCTAAAGCCATGTGCTGGTCGACCAGCCACTCTTAACTATTGAGATGTTTCTACCTTCCCTTTTGCTTCCATGGTCAAAAATGTTGAGAAAAGAGAAAACAGCTCCTATCTGATGAGAGAGTCTTTGGATCAACACCAGCACCACCTTGGGTGACAGCCCCCAGCCTTTGCAATGACAGCTGACTGCATTTCTTTGGAACCCAGAGGAAAAAGTCTAAATAGGCAGTGAAGAATTTCATTTCAGGGGCGCCTGGGTGGCTTAGTCGGTTAAGCGTCCGACTTTCGCTTAGGTCATGATCTCGCGGTTCGTGGGTTCGAGCCCCGCGTGGGGCTCTGTGCTGACTGCCAGCTCAGAGCCTGGAGCCTATTTCAGAGTCTGTGTCTCCCTCTCTCTCTCTGACCCTCCCCTGCTGAGGCTGTCTCTCTCTCTCTCCTAGGAAAAAAAAAAAGTCATAGCTATGCTTAAGTTAATTTTAGGTTTCATACTGCCTTTGTGGAGGTAAGAATAGGCCACTCCTCACTCACTGCTTGGACAGAACAGTGTGTTGAACTATGTCCCCCAAATTTATGTCCACCTGGGGCCTCAGACTGAGACCTTATTTGAAGTCATGTCTTTCAGATGTAATCGGTTAAAGATGCCGAGATGAAATGGATTCCTAAATCCAATGAGTGATGTCTCTTCAGAAGGAGTGTGGCTCGGCTGACACCTTGATTTTGGACTTCCAGCTTCCAAAACTGTGAGTAAATTTTTGTGGCTTCAAGCCACCAAAGTTTGTGGCACTTTGCTATGGTGGCCCTAGGAAATTAGTATAAATAGGAAAATACAACCTGTCCCCAGTCTGCAACAAGGGCAGGAAATAATAAAACTACTCACCTCTGCCTCTCCTGCTCCACAGTACTCATCACAGTCTAACCCATTACTTATTTTTCTTTTTGCCCATTTTTTTGTCTCTCCCCCAGCTGGAATCTAAGCCCCACAAGGGCAGGGGTTTTTCTGTCCTGGTAATTGCTGCTGTCTGGACCTATGGCTGGCACAGTCGATGTTCAGGAAATACTTGTTGAATTTATGAATAATTAAAGAGTTAAATAGGCAGGAGCCCTGGGGGTTACCTAGTGTAATTTTTTCTTCTTACAGGGGATAAAACTGAGAAGAATAGAGCATTCCAGGAAGAAATAGTGAGAAACATGTGTAATGGCTGAGGGTCAGAAAGAACAGAGCTGCTCAGAGAACATGTGAGAGTTGAAGGTGAGGACAGTATTTACTTTTCAGGGAAGGAAGGTGGGATATGAACTTGAAAGATGGATTGGCACCTGCATGTGAAAAGCCTTACATAGTGGTAAAGAATTTGGACCCATCTTGAAGCAGTGGAAAGCCAATGGGTTTATTTAAAGCATAAGAGTCATACAAAAGTTTTAAGGAATTGTTTTGGAAGCAGTGATTAGTTCAAGACATGAGGGATGGGTGGCAGGAAGTAGAAGTAAGAAACATCTTTGCCTGAGGGAAAGTCACTCCAGTCTGAAGTGTATGGACAACACTTGGTGAGAGACTAGAAGAGACTAAGGGGAGGCAGCTGCAGGGGGAGCATCTCTGCATGGCTCCCATGTGCCTTGCATTGGGGTGGACTACCTGGTACTGGAAAATACAGGAACTGAAGCAAGTTTGAGGTGGCAAGTATAAGTTTGGGGAGCCCCTGGAATATTTGAATGGATATATCCTGTATCAGTTGGACTGACATGTCTGGAGCTCAGAAGAGAGGTGGGTGCTGAGGACCTACCACCGGGAGACATTGATAAAGATGAAGTCAGGAGAGCAGAGGGGACCACCCTGGTTGGGCATAGACAGAAAGGAAGTCTAGGGACAGGCTTCTCAGGAACAGGAAGCAAAGACATCTACTGTGTGAGCACACCATACCCCAAGGGATATAATACCAAAATAATATCATAGTTTGCTTTTTTAGTATTAATATTTTTAATGACTGTTCTGCTTGTCATTTATAAAACCTATGAGTATTATACTAGCATTGATAACGTGGGCAAGATAATAGACTCTGCTGTAGAAGATAATTATAACAATGAGAAACATCAGACTCAGTCACCCAAAGTAAACACAGGAAATAGGAGTGCTGGGCACTAAATTGGATGTAGAAAACAAATGGTTTCCTGTTAGTGGAAGAGACTAACAAAAAGAACGAAAAATGTTTGAAAATAACCTTTGTCTTGGAGGGCTGGTGTGGTTCAGCAGCCCAGCCAGGGTATGGTCGGGAGGCCATCCAGTTCCTTCCTGATCAGTGTGGAAAATACTCATTCTTTCCTTTTGTGTAAACTTACCTGGGCCCTTTCATGGCTTATCATCATTTGTCACTTGTTCTGGGGCACCTGGGTGGCTCAGTCAGTTGAGCTTCTGACTCTTGGTTTTGGCTCAGGTCATCATCTCATGGCTCATAAGTTGGAGCCCTTCATTGGGCTCCATGCCGACAGTGTAGAGTCTGCTTGGGATTCTCTCTCTCTCCCTCTCTTTCTCTCCCTTCTCCCCTGCTTACATTTTCTTTCTCAATATAAATTAATTAACTTTAAACAATTTCTTAAAAAAATAATCATTTGTCACTTGTTAACAAGCTCTCACTAAAAGTGTTATCTAGATGAAGTGAAAGCGTTAGGTCTCTTGCATCTGCTGCCAGGATTTGTGATTTGATTTAGAATTCTCCCACGAGGAGAGCTATAGAACAGAAGGAGAAAGAAGAGCATCTGTTCATCAGTTTGTTGGGATTCCTTCTTCCTACCACATTCTCATCTTTCAACATTGAGCTCAGGGGTCTTTCCAGGAAGCTGCCCTGATCACTATACAGCTCCCCACCCTGACCACCATCTAAACGCCTGGAGGTAAGGTTGACACATCTCTGAGATGCTATCAATTCTCTGTACATATGTCTGAAATTTAATTCATTTCATAACCATGTGCTTATCTGCCTTTTTCCACCACTAGACATGAGTTCCTTGGGACATTGGAAGCAGATTTTGTCATCTTTGCACCCAACATGGTGCTGTCCCAGAGTTTAGAAACAGTGACAGCAGCCAGCCTGTCCCCTGCCTGGCAGCATCCCAGGAGTCTCTGCCTCATATGGGCTATATGACCTTGACCCCCACCATTGGGCTGACTCAGCTCTCTGTGTCTGAATATCTTATTTATCCACCTGCACTGCCTCTTTTAAAATCCGAGGACAAGAGCAAGGAGAATCCAAAAGAGGAAATGGGACAAACCTCCCCCAAGCAGAGGAAGCAAAGATCCAAGAGGAAATGACAGGTAGCAATGAGCTTGCAGCAGGAAAGCCACCAGACCGGGAAAAGAGTGAGAGGCAGTTAACGCCAGTTTGGAATTGACACACCATTCCAGCTTCTGCCCCACAAGAGGCTCTTGAACTTTCTTTCACTTGGAGAGCTAGTGACAGGGGAAATGAGGATGGCCCCTCCATGGGTTTGCTACCCTGACATGTTACAGCTCTTACAGCCAAACTCAGTTGGTAAGAGAGGTGCACCCTCACGTAGTTATTCACACAGAGTACCAGGTGGAAACAACTTCTTCTATAGTAAGACACTGTTTCCAAAGGATGCATCTATCCGTTACCTTGTTGACCTTATTAGAATGTAAGCTGCATATTACTCTTTTAATATTTAATTGTGGGGAAGTTCCAACACAAAAGTAGAGAGCAGACTGTAATAGACCTAAAACCCCTCATTCTCCTTTAGCAACTATAGCATTCTGCCAATCTTGTTCCATCTGTCTGTCCTTTACCTCCCTTCCTTTTATTTTTCATGAGAGTATTCTAGAGCAAATCCAAGATAACGATATTATTTCATGATGCCATGATCACCCCTAACAAAATTATAGTTAATTCCTTTATATCAGGCACTAAATAGTCATTTGTAGAGTAAGTGTCCTGACCCTTTGTTCTTTTTTTATCCATGAGAAAACTGTGGCTCAAAGACAAAAGCGATTAGTTCAAGGTCACATGGCTGTAAGGTAGGGCAGTGCATTAGAACTGGGTTCCTCTGACCACAAGCCCCATGTGTCTTCACCCTAGTTCCCATGCCAGAGAAACAGAAGAAGTGGGAAGCAGCCCAGAGCCTCAGAGGCACAACCCAGCTGGTGTGTTTCTCAGGAGGTAAGACATTACAGCTGCAACCCTTTGTTGTTTGTGAGACGTGTTTAGCTCTTTTCCCAGAATCAATCCAAATTGTGCATTGTAGACAGAACACACAGCCCCTGCTGTTCAGCCTCTGCAGCCTTCCGGCATGCAGGGTGCCTGGAGGCTCACACTGCTTGTCAGGGAAGTAATGGCTCCATGTGGTGTCCTCTGGATCTCAGGGCCTCTCATCTGTTCAATAATAGTGTGAGGTCCACTTCCTGTTCCCCATCACTTCCTGAAGCTTGGTGAGCGCTGCCAGGAGAAAGGAAAAGAGTCTAGGAATGCGAAGGGAAAATCCATGTGCTATCAAACCCCCCCCCCTGGAGAGAGTGTGGAGAAAGAGTGTGGTGGAGCCCGCCCAGGCAATCTTCAGTTCATTCTCAGATCCTGTCTCCTGGTCAGGGTCCCCAGCCTTGTTTGTTTATTCCCTTCCTTGTATGCCTGCTCTGGTTCTTTTTGAATGAGACATGTTGATATGCTTCTTCCAGATAGCTGATGTTCATTAATACAGGCACCAAGTGGACTAATAGATACATCGTGTTATTCCGGAGAATGAGAAAGGATCCAGGAGAAGAACACAAAGGAAGATGGCACAGGATGGAATGGAGAGTGGGTCAAAGTAGCCTGTGACTGGGGAGTCCTCAGCTAGGAAGTGCATTTATTTTAGTCATCCTGACTCCTCAGCTTCACAGGCTTCCAGCTGCCAGGCAGTGTCACTCTCCATGTTGACATGTGGCTAGGAGATAGGAAACTTCAGAACAGAGAAAAGGTGGGTTTTAAATAATAACAGCAGAGATATGCTAACTAGGTCATGGGGCCAAGATTCTATCCTCAGCAGGTTCGAAGAACCAAAGGAAATTTCAGAGTACAAAAAAAGTTTACCATTGTCAGCCAAAGAGAGTTAGTTTGGGAATAAGCACTGTGGTTTTCATTTTTCTCCAGGAAAAAGTCCAACTCATGATTATATATTTAACTTATAAAAGATTTAATGTTCATGCTATTATGCTTCATAACATATATACATATACTTGCACATATTTGTTTGTATGTATCAAATATTATACTAAATATATTACAAGCTGGGGCATCTGGGTGGCTCAGTCAGTTAAGCAACTAGCTCTTGATCTTGGCTCAGGTCATGATGTCATGGTTTGTGAAATTGAGTCCTGTACTGGGCTCTTTGCTGACAGCATGGAACCTGCTTGGGATTCTCTCTCTCACCTTCTCTCTCTGCCCCATCCTGCTCAAGGTCTCTCTCTCAAAATAAATAATTAACCGTAAAAAAAGAGAAATATATGTGCCTTAAAAACTCATTCTAAGTTGCTGGGAAATTTCCTTATTCCTTATGTTTCTTTATTCCTTCCATTAAGTATAATTAAAAACCCTGGGCATAACATATAAAACAAAGAAAAGAAGTACCTGAAACATGGAAAGAAGGCAGTCAGGCTGTGGACCTGGGAACCCAAGGAACAATACAGCTGTAAATTCTCTGGGTTGCCTGCTGCTTCACGTTTCCAGGACTTGGGACTGAAGAACCTGGTGATCTGGGTGATCTGAAATGGCAATAGGTGCAAACAAAATGAAAGCCACAACCTAGCCTGCTCTCTCCAGCCAAAAAAAAAAAAAAACAAGAAATGGACAGCCTTGTAAGACAGACAACTTTTAGGCACTAATTACTTGAATAGAGCCAGACCCACAGAAAAGGTTGTGGTCACCCATATACCCATGTCGGCAAAGTCTGAATGAGGAGCCTGGATTTTTCCTCCTCATTCCCTACCACACAGTAATGTGGTGCCCCTCCCCTGCCCCACTGAGGAGACGTCAGAGGAGACTTAATAGAGTCTGAACTACTATTACTACTCAGAGGTAATAAAGAGATGGCATCAGTGGAAACAACATGGGGAGAAGTAATGAGAGATTCCTACATCTGCCAGTCAGGGAGGCATCAGTGGAGGCCTGTGGGAAGCAAAACCCCTACACCCACTCAGTAGTGATGAAAAGTATCTGCTTCCTGCAAGCAGGGAGCCTGGACTTCTGCTCCCAGCTGGCTCTCACAAGGCAGCATCTGCCACTTCTGTTGCCTGGGGCATGTCAGAGAAAATCAGTTAACACAGAAGGGTTAAATACGGTTCAGAGACTCATAACAAAACGCAACCAATATCCACGTTTCTTTTTTTTCCCCTTATTCTAACACTTTATTTTTAAAAATAGTTTATTGTTAAGTTGGTTTCCATATAACACCCTCAAGGTCCATCCATGTTGCTACACACGGCCAGATTTCATTCTTTCTCATTGTCATGTAGTATTTCATTGTATAGATAAACCACATCTTCTTGATCCACTTGTCCCGTTGATGGACACTTAGGTTCTTTCCATGTTTTGGCTATTGTTGAGAGTGCTGCTATGAACATGGGGGTACATGTGCACCTAGGCATCAGTAGTCCTGTATCCCTTGGGTAAATTCCTAGCAGTGCTATTGCTGGGTCATAGGGGAGTTCTAGTGTTAATTTTTTGAGGAACCTCCATACTGTTTTCCAGAGGGGTTGCACCAGTTTACATTCCCATCAACAGTGTAGGAGGGTGCCCATTTCTTCACATCCTCGCCAGAATCTAGAGTCCTCTGACAAAATCCAGGTTTCAATAGAATGTTATTGCTCATATCAAGAACTAGGAAGATTGCTATCTGAATGAGGAAAGGCAATCAACAGATAGCAGCACCAAGAAAACAGATGTCTGAATTCTCTCTCAAAAATCTTAAAGACACCATCATAAAAATGCTTCAATAAGTAATTGCAAACACACTTGGAGCAAAGGAACAAAATAGAAAGTCTAGCAAAGAAATAGAAAATCTCAGCAAAGAAACCGAAGATATAAAGAAAAACCAACTGGAAAATTTAGAAGTAGAAAACACAATAACTAAAATTCAAAAAGTCAATGGATGGGCTCAAGAGCAGAATAGAAGGGAACAAGGAGAGTTTCAACCAACTTGAAGAGAAAATAGAAACTATGCAATCTGAACAGCAGAGAGAAAATAGATACAAAAAAATGTATTGATCTTGAAGGACTTATGAAATGGTAACAAAAGATACAGCATTCGTGTTTTTGGAATGCTGGAAGGAGAGGAGAAAGAAGAAAAGGCTTAAAATGTATTTGAAGAAATAATAGTTGAAATGTCTTGAATTAGGCAAAAGATATAGACCTACAGATTTAAGAAGATGAGCAAATCCAAACAGGACAAACCCAAGGAAAATTCATAAGACATGTTATAATTAAACTTATGAAAATTAAAGACAATATAAAACACTTGAAAGCAGTGAGAGAGAAACAACACTTCATCTCTAGGGGAAAACTATTTCAATGACTGTAGATTTCTCACAAGAAACTATTGAGGCCAGCAGTAAATGGCACAGTTTTTCAAATTCTGCAGGAAAAGAAATTGTCAACTTAGAATCCCATATCTAGCAGAAATATCCTTCAAGAATTACGGACAAATCAGTACATTTTCAGGTAAAGGAAAATTAAGAGAATTCATCACCAGCAGATTTATTTCTAAAGGAAGATTTTAGAAGATTTACTTCTTAAAGAAGCCCTCTAACAGAAAGGAAATGATAAAAAAGCAAGACTCTTGGTACGTGAAGAAAGAACAAAAGACATGGTAAAAAAAAATATATGGGTAAATACAACTTGATTTTCCTTCTCTTGCATTTTCTAAATTAAGTCTGATGGTTGAAGTAAAAGATGTAACAGTGGCTGATGTGATTCTTAATGTACATAGAGAAAGTTCTTGAAATAATTGTAAATAGAGAGGATAATAGTCTTACAGGGAATTAGAGTTTCTACACGTCACTAAAACTGGTAAGATGAAGACATCAGTGGACTATAATAATTTATCTCATATCTATTTCATATACCTTTAATATTTTAATATTTCATAAAATTTAGTGTCATATAAATGAATAATAAATATTATCATATTATATATAAATCAAAGTCAAAATGGAATTCTTAAAAATGTTCAAGTAACTGGGGAGCCTGGCTGGCTCAGTTGGTGAGGCGGCCAAGTTTAGCTCAGGTCAGGACCTCACTGTCTGTGGGTTCAAGCCCTGCATCAGGCTCTGTGCTGACAGCTCAGAGCCTGGAGTCTGCTTCCCATTTTGTGTCTCCTTCTCTCCCTGCCTCTCCCATGCTTGCTCTCTGTCTCTCTCTCAAAAATAATAAACATTAAAAAAAATGTTCAAGTAACTGATAGGAAGAAAGGAAATAGAAAATAGAAAAACAACAAACAGAAAACAAAAAAGTTAAACGGCAGATTTACTTTCAATACATCATTAATTACATTAAATATCTATGGACTGAATATAGCAATTAAAAGTAGATTTAAATTTTTTAATGTTTTATTTATTTCTGAGAGACACTGTGAGCAGGGGAGGGTCAGAGAGAGAGGGAGACACAGAATCTGAAGCAGGCACCAGGCTCTGAGCTAGCTGTCAACACAGAGCCCGATGCAGGGCTCAAACTCACAAACCGTGAGATCATGACCCTAGCTGAAGTCAGACGCTTAATGGACTGAGCTACCCAGACACCCCAAAAGTAGATTTAAAAACGTGATCCAACTGTGTTTTATCTATAAGAAGCTCACTTAATGATATATAATATAACTATAGTGATATAAGCAAATTTAAAGTAAAAAAGGATATCGTGTAAATGTTAATCAAGAGAAAGCAGGAGTGACTATATTAATTTTAGATAAATCAGACTTTAAAACAAAGTTTTACATGTTGCTGTCCAGTTCTCCCAGCACCATCTGTTAAAGAGGTTGTCTTTTTTTCCATTGGATGCTCTTTCCCACTTTGTCAACGATTAGTTGGCCATACATTTGTGGGTCCAATTCTCTATTCTATTCCATTGGTCTATGTGTCTGTTTTTGTGCAAATACCGTACTGTCTTGATGATGACAGCTTTGTAGTAGAGGCTAAACTCTGGGATCCCATTTTGGTTTTCTTCTTCAATATTTCCTTTGCTATTCAGGGTCTTTTGTGGTTCCATACAAATTTTAGCATACTTTGTTCTAGTTTTGAGAAGAATGCTGGTGCAGCTTTGACTGGGATTGCATTTGAATGTGTAGATTGCTTTGGGTAGTAATGACATTTTAACAATATTCTTCTGACCCAACTAGATCATTTTCTCACACCATACACCAAAATAAACAAAACGGATAAATGACCTGAATGTGAGACAGGAAACCATCAAAACCCTAGAAGAGAAAGCAGGAAAAAACCTCCTTGACCTCAACCACAGCAATTTCTTACTTAACACATCACCAAAGGCAAGGGAATCAGGAACAAAAAAGGACTACTGGGACCTCAAGATGAAGGTGTTCCTTTCTGCACAGCAAAGGAAACAATCAATAAAACTAATAGGCAACTGACAGAATAGGAAAAGATAGTTGCAAATGACATATCAGATAAAGGGCTAGTATCCAATATCTATAAGGAATTCATCAAACTCCACACCTGAAAAACAAACAACCCAGTAAAGAAATGGGCAGAAGACATGAACAGACACTTCTCCAGAGAGGACATCCAGATGGCCAACAGACACATGAAACGATGCTCAGCATCCCTCCTCATCAGGGAAATACAAATCAAAACTACACTGAGATACCACCTCATGCCAGTCAGAGTGGCTAAAATGAACAAATCAGGAGACTCTAGATGCTGGAGAGGATGTGGAGAAATGGGCACCCTCCTACACTGTTGGTGGGAATGTAAGCTGCTGCAACCCCTCTGGAAAACAGTATGGAGGTTCCTCAAAAAATTAACACTAGATCTCCCCTATGACCCAGGAGTAGCACTGCTAGGAATTTACCCAAGGGATACAGAAAAGCTGAGGCATAGGAGCACATGTACCCCAATGTTCATAGCAGCACTCTCAACAATAGCCAAAACATGGAAAGAACCTAAGTGTCCATCAACGGATGAGTGGATCAAGAAGATGTGGGGGCGCCTGGGTGGCTTAGTTGGTTAAGCGTCCGACTTTCGCTTAGGTCATGATCTCGCGGTTCGTGGGTTCGGGCCCCGCGTCCGGCTCTGTGCTGACTGCCAGCTCAGAGCCTGGAGCCTGTTTCAGTCTGTGACCCCCTCTCTCGCTGGCCCTCCTCTGCTCACGCTGTCTCTCTCTCTCTCTCCTAGAAATAAATAAAAATATTAAAAAAAAAAAAGAAGAAGAAGATGTGGTTTATCTATACCATGGAATACTACATGCCAATGACAAAGAATGAAATCTGGCCATTTGTAGCAACACGGATGGAACTAGAGGGTGTTATGCTGAGCGAAATAAGTCAGTCAGAGAAGGACAAATACCATATGTTTGCACATATAGGTGGATTAGGAGGAAGTTAACGGAGGACCATGGGGGAGAAGAAGGGGAAAAATAGTTGGGGAGAGCGAGGGAGGCAAACCAAGAGAGACTCTTGAATGCTGAGAACAAACTGAGGGCTGAGGGGAGTGGAGGAAAGGCGAAGGGGGGTGATGGGCTTGGAGGAGGGCACTTGTGGGGATGAGCACTGGGTGTTATATGGAAACCAACTTGACAAACTATTTAAGAAAAAAAATAAAACAAAGTTTTAAAACAAAATCCTTTTATCATTATACAATGATAAAAGGATTGATAAAAGGATTAATCCACAAGGAAGACACAGCAATCCTAAATGTGTATGCTCAGAAAACCCAGAGATAACAAAATATGTGAGCAAACACTGATGGAACTGAAATGAGAATAGAGAAATCTACAATTACAGTTGGAATCTTCAACACTCCTCTCTCAACAATTAATAAAACAACTAGAAAAATCAGCAAGAATAGAGAAATCAACAGTTCCAACTAATATAATCTAATCAACATTTGTAGAATGCTCCAGTTAACAACACTACAATACACATTCTTTCAAGTGTCGAAGGAACATATAGAAAGATAGACCATACCCTGGGTCAAAGGACAAACCATAACAAGTTTAAGAGAATTGAGGTCATGCAGAGTGTTCTCCAAACACAACGGAACTAAAGAAGAAAGTAATAAAAGAAAGATAACGGAAAAATTTCCAAACACTTAGAATCTAAATAATACATTGTTAAACAGTGCTTGGGTCAAAGAGGAAGCCACAAGGGAAATAAAAGTACATTGAAGTTAATAGAGATAAAAATAAAATATATCAAAATTTGTAGTACACTAAGTGTTTACTTTAAAAATAAAAAATATCTTGAATAATAGCCTAAGCTTCAAAGTTAAGAACCTTGAGAAGAAAGAACAAAACCCAAGGCAAGCAGAATAAAGAGCAAAATATCAATGAAATTAAGATCAGAAAAACAAAAGAGAAAACCAGCGAAACAAAGAACTGTCTCTTTGAAAAGATCAATAACATCGACAAATTTCTTGTAAGACACGCCAAAGAGAGAGAGAGAGAAGACACAAATTAATAATGATTAAACTAAAACCGAGATTATCACTACAGACCCTGCAGAAATCAAAAGAATAAGTGAAAACTATGAACAAGTCTACATACATAAAATTGACAACTTAGATTAAAAGGATCAACTTATTAACAAAATACAAACTATAATAATTTACCCAATATTAAATTGATGTTTTGAAAAGCCCTATACTATTAAGGAAATTTAATTTTTAATTAAAACTCCTTAAAAAATACTTCCAGGCTTTGATGGTTTCACTGAAGAATTATACCAAATATTTAAAGAGGAATTAACACCAATTTTATGAAATCTCTTTCAAAAATAGAAAATAACATTTCCTAATTTATTTTATGAAGCTAATATTACCCTGATGTAAAACAAAAAACATTACAAAACACCACAGGCAAATATTCCTCCTGAACATAGATGCAAAGATCCTTAACAAATATTAGCACCTAGAAATCTGCAATATATACAAAGAATTATTCAACATGACTAAGTGGAGTGTGTTCCAGTGATGTAAAGCTGTTTCCATATTCAGAAATCAATCACTGTAATGTAGCATATTAAAAGAGTAAAGAATAAATATCACACGGGGTACCTGTGTGGCTCAGTCAGTTAAGTGGCCAACTTCAGCTCAGGTCATGATCTCATGGCCTGTGAGTTCAAGCTCCACATCGGGCTCTGTGCTGACACCTCAGAGCCTGGACCCTGCCTTGGATTCTGTGTCTCCCTCTCTCTCTCTCTCTCTCTGCCCCTCCCCTGCTTGCACTCTGTCTCTCTCTCTCTTTAAAAAATAAACATTAAAATTTTTAAAAAAAGAATAAAAATCTCATGATCATATTAACTGATGCAGAAAACATATTTGGCAAAATTCAACAGCCATTCATGATAAAATGCTCAGAAAAATATAAATAGAGAACTTCCTGGACTTGATGCAACATCTGTTTAAAAAACTCTGCAGATACCATTAGATAAATGAGGAAAGACTGAGTATTTTCCCTCTAAGTTTGAAACAAGGCAAGGATATTCACTCTCATCAATTTTATTCAGTATATTGCTAGATGTTCTAGTCAGCACAATAAGACAAGAAAAGAAAGTATAAGTTAAACAGATCAAAACAAAAACAAAACTCTGTCCCCATTTCAGATGGCATGACTATCTACTCTGAAGAGGCTGAAGAATCTTCATGAAAATACTTAGAACTAATGAGTTCAGCAAGACTGAAGGATACAAGATAAACATTAAAAAATCAATTATGTTTCAATATACTAGCAATGAATACATGAACACTGATATTAAAAATACAGTATCATTTATAATTGCTGAAAAAAGTGAAATATTAGGGTGTATATTTAACACACATTTAAAATATGTATGCGACATGTATGCTGAAAACTACAACATGCTGATGAAATAAACGAAAGATCTAATTAAGTGGGGATGCATCTAGTATTGATGAGTTAGGGGACTCAACACAGCAAAAATGTTCATTCTCCCCACACGGATATACAGGTTAATGAAATTCCTATCTGATTCCCAGAAAGATATTTTTTGTAGATATAGAACATATTATTATAAAATTTATAGAGAAAAGCACAGAAAATAGACTAGCTACAATAATTTTGAAAACAAATGCAGCAGGAGGAATTAATCTACCTGGTTTCAAGACTTACCATAAGGAACAGAATGAAGACTGTGTGGTATTGGCAGAGAGAAAAACAAATGGATTAATGTTAGAGTACCCGAAAATAGGTTCACATGCATATGATTTTTTTTACAAAGGTGAAAGCAATTCAATGGGAAGGGGAGGGGGGAAGCTAGTCTTTTTAGCAAAGAATGCTAGAGCTGCATCCAAAAGCAAAACAATGAACCTCTACCTAAGTCCTACGCCTTACCAAAAAATCAACTTCAAAAGATGATGGGCTTAAACGCAAAACATACAATTATAATTGTTTCAAACCATAGGTGTTTAAAATAAGTTTCTATATATTAAATTTATTTAAATGCTTTATAAAATTGTTTGGTATCCCAGCATTTGTAATACTAAATAAATAATCTTTAAGAATTGTAAAATAAATAAAATAAAATAAGTTTCTAAACCTTCTTAAAAACGTGGAAGAAATCTTTGGGAGTTAGAGCGAGGCAAACAGTTCTTAGACTCAAAGCACGATCCACAAAAGGAAAAATCAATATTTTGGGCTTCCTCTAAACCTAAACCTTTTGCTCTTTGAGGCAGCCTGCTGTGAGGACGGAAATACAAGCTACAGACAGAGAAAATATTTGCAAACCAAATATGCAAGAAAGGTCTGGTATACTTCACAGCATAAAACAAGCAACCCAGTTAGAAAATAGACAAAATATATGAAGAGACAATTCACCAAAGAGTATGTACAGATGGGAAATAAGCATGTAAAAAATGTCTACATCATTAGCCATCAGAGGAATGTAAACTGAAATCACCATGAGATTTCACCGTACATTTATCAAAATGGTAAAAATAAAAAACAGTGACAACACCAAATGTTGGTGAGGATGTGAAAAACTGGATCACAAATATATTCTTGATGGGAATGTAGAATGGTATGGCTACTCTGGATAACAGTTGCGTAGTAGAAAAAAAAACTAAACATGCAACTACCATGTATTTAGAAATTATACTCCTGGAAATTTATTCTGGAGAAATAAAGCTAATGTTCACACACAAAAACCTATATATTGCAGCTTTATTTCTAGTAGCCAAAATCCAGGAACAATCCAGATGCCCTTCAACAGGTGAAAGTTAAATAAACTGGTACATCCACACCATGGAATACTATTCAGCACTAAAAAGAAAAGCATTATTGATACATGCAACAATTGGGTGAATTTCCAGAGAATTACATTGTGTGGGAAAAAAGCCAATCAAAAAAGTTACATGGTTTATGATGCCAGGTATATAGCATTCCTGAAATGAACAAATGTAGAGATGAGAAACAGATTAGTGGTGGCCTGAGGTTAATGAGGGGGTGGGAATGTGCAAGAAGTGGGTGTGGCTATAAAAGGAACAACATGAAGAATCAAGGAATCTTGGTTATATCAATGTCAATATCCCAATTACATTATTGTCTGATATTGTTTTACAAGATGTCACCACTGGAGAAAGCTGGGAAAAGAGTATAGGCGAGCTCTCTGTATTATTTCTTATAATTGTGTGTGAGTCTAAAATTATCTCAAAATAACAAGATCATTTAAAAATACGTATATAATCAAGGAGGGTAATAATTCTATGGGATGTTGAGGGTTCAATAGGTCTGTCCTTTTATTTAGAAAGATTTTATAAAAGCCCGAAATAAGATGTATGGACACCATATGTATCACTGATTGAACATTCTGGTAGAATTAAAAATATTGCCTAATAATTGAGCGGCTTTCAATCTTTTTTTTTTAATATTTTTATTTATTTCTAGGAGAGAGAGAAAGAGAGAGACAGCATGAGCAGGAGAGGGTCAGAGAGAGAGGGAGATACAGACTCTGAAATAGGCTCCAGGCTCTGAGCTGGCAGTCAGCACAGAGCCCGACGCGGGGCTCGAACCCACGAACCGCGATATCATGACCTAAGCGAATGTCGGACGTTCAACTGACTAAGCCACCCAGGCGCCCTGAGCAGCTTTCAATCTTGACTGCAATATTGGAATCACCTGGGGTGGAGAGGGTGGATAAAACATACTGATTCCAAGGACTTTCTTCCCCTTTCTCAATCAGAATACGGAGTTATTTAGTCTGCTGTGGATCCCAAGTATCAGTATCTGTTAAATAATTTTTTTAACGTTTATTTATTTTTGAGAGAGAGAGCATGAGCGGGGGAGGGGCTGAGAGAGAGGGAGACAGTATCTGAAGCTGACTGTGCTGACAGAAGAGACTCTGATGTGGGGCTCGAGCTCACAAACTGTGAAATCATGACCTAAGCTGAAATCAGATGCTTACCCGACTGAGCCACTCAGGTGCCCCTGTTAAATGATTTTAAAGTCAAATTTCAAAAATACACAGAGGTAAAGAGAAACATACGATGAATCTTTTTGTACCTATCATTCAGGTTCAATAATGATTATTTCCCCCAATCTTATTATATCTACTGTCCTCGCCATCTTTTTTGGCTACTGTTAAAGTATTTAATTTTTAAAAAATATTTATTTATTTTTGAGAGAGAGAGATACAGAGCTGGAGTAGGAGAGGGGGAAAGAGAGAGCGAGACACAAGATCTGCAGCAGGCTCCAGGCTCTGAGCTGTCAGCACAGAGCCTGACATGGGGCTTGAATTCACGAACCATGAGGTCATGACCTGAGCTGAAGTTGGACACTCAAATGACTAAGCCAACCAGGCACCACTGCTGTTAGAGTATTTTAAAGCAAATCCCAGGCAAAATGATCATTTTGACCCTAAAACTTCAGTATGTATCTCTAACAGATAAGGATGATGATGTGTGTGTGTATACACATGAATAATGGTGTTACTACATCCAATAAAATTAACAATAATTCCTTATTAATATTATCTAATAACCAACCTCATGTTCAAATGTCCCTGATGGGTTCAAAAATGTCTTTCTATAATTGGATTGACTGGTTGATTGATTGATTAGAATCAGGAGCCCAACAAAATTCACATATTACATTTGGGTAAGAGCTTTCTTTTTTTTTTTTTAATTTTTTAATGTTTTATTTATTTCTAGGAGAGAGAGAGAGAGAGAGACAGCATGAGCAGGGGAGGGTCAGAGAGAGAGAGGGAGTCACAGACTCTGAAACAGGCTCCAGGCTCTGAGCTGGCAGTCAGCACAGAGCCCGACGCGGGGCCCGAACCCACGAACCGCGAGATCATGACCTAAGCGAAAGTCGGACGCTTAACCAACTAAGCCACCCAGGCGCCCCTTGGGTAAGAGCTTTCTTAAGACTCTTAATTTGTAACAATTCCTCCTATTATTTCTCCCATTCATTTGTAGAAGAAATCAGGTGATTTGTTTGTAGCATTTTCCATCTTATGCCTTATTATTTATTATTGCTTATTGCTTCCATGTGGGCATTTAACTTGTTCCTCAGTAGCATTTTCAAAGCTCCTCGACTATCTGACATTGATCACCTCTAATAACAACTGCACCCAAGCTTATGAAACTCAGATTCACCCTTTGGCTGCAAATCGCTGCGCATGACCTGTTTCTTCCACTCACATTAGTTGTGTGACTCCGGTGATTCAGTACCTTTCCGAGGGAAGGCAGTTATGCAAGGTAATTAGACACAACTCTGAAGGGGCTCTTGGCTTGTGTTTCCCCGGAGGGTGTTGTTTAGTTGGTCTTAGAACTTAATTTTTCTCTTCTTCCCCTAAGCTCAGAATATTTCATTTTTGAAGGTGTACTTTTAAGATGAATGTGTGAGTGAGTGTGAGTGTGTGTTTGTGTGTGTAAGACAATGAAAATTAGGGGAAAATAGATAAAAGTCAGAAGAAGATCAGCCAGGAGTCTGATTTCCCGCACTTACTTGTTTCTGTAGATCCCTCCCTGGCCACTGCCTGTGTAGTCTCATTCATTTCAACTTGTCAGCCCATGTGTCTTCCTTTCTTCATGACTGCTCACCCCAACCCCCTCTGGCCCTTACTCGTGCTGGTTGTCTTCCTGACTATCTCTACAGTTTCAAAGATAAAAGGTTTTTTATCCTTCTGATGTTATGTTTAAAATTACATTTTCAGTGGGTAAAACTTGAGCCTGACTTGACAAAGAAATATGACGTTTGAAATTTAGTGCCTCCCCCTCCCCCAATTCTGGTTGTACGGCCATCGTACCTTCTAGCAAATATTATTGGTGCTCTTCTAGATTGCCTGGAATATTGCAAATAAATCCCTACATGCATATCAATGTGTATATATAAATATACATATTTAGAAACGTTATAGAGTTGAATCCTGAAAGTAGTCTACAGATTGGGGAAATAAGTAAGTCAGAAAATATGCAAAGGTCTCTTGTTTTATTTAAGATTTTTAGGAAATGATCCAAACCAAGTCAGAACCCCTAAAGTCAGATATTGGATGTTCCTAAAGAGTAACGAGGCTGGTAAAACAAGAAAGGTTTTAATGTTGTACTTTTTTTTTTTAACATTTTTATTTATTGTTGTGAGATGGAGAGAGACAGAGCATGAGTAGGGAACGGAGGGGTAGAGGGAGAGGGAGACACAGAATCCGAAGCAGGCTTCCAGGCTCTAATCTGTCAGCACAGAGCCCAATGTGAGGCTCAAACGCACAAACCATGAGATCATGACCTGAGCTGAAATCGGTCGCTCAACTGACTGAGTCACCCAGTTGCCCCTGTTGTGCCTTTTATTGTAAGATAACAGGGAAAGAAATCCCTGAAACTTTTAGAAATTATAGGCCTATACAATGTCTTTGTATGTAAACATATCTAACCAAGCAAGATAAATCCCAGGAAATACGGTTCTAGGTTCTAAAGGCAATTTTATTTAATAAGATGGATTATACTTAATACATTTTATCAGTCATATTTAATAGATTTCAATGAGGGTCAGTCTTATTCACAGTGATGACTATGCTTGGGTCTTGGTTCCATTCTATACAACATGCTAAGTAACAATGTGGGAAATTATGATCCCAGGGAATTATAGCAATTCTGGACACGGGAACAATTTCAGAAAGAGCCAAGGGAATCTTCCCTCAAGAGGAAGTGGCCATGTTGTGAGTGCAGGTCGCCTAGCCCTCTGACTGCCACAACCATGATCTTTCCTGAGAGCTGGATTCAGGGTTTGGCTCTAGGGCTAGTCTAGGCTCTAGTCACTTGACATCTATTAACCTTATTTCTGAAATGAAAATAATATTAACATTACCTTTAAAAATAATTTTTTTAGGGGCACCTGAGTGGCTCGCTCAGATAAGCTTCCAACTTCAGCTCAAATTATGATCTCATGGTTCGTGGGTTCAAGCCCCATGTCAGGCTCTGTGCTGACAGCTTGGAGCCTAGAAGCCGCTTCAGATTCTCTGTCTCCTTCTCTCTCTTCCCTTCCCCCTCTCGTGCTCTGTCTCTGTTTCTCAAAAATGAATAAACTTTTAGAAAAATTTAAAAAATTTTTAATGTTTATTTATTTTTGATAGAGACAGGGCACAAGTTGGGGAGGGACAGAGAGAGAGAGAGAGAGAAAGACACAGAATCTGAAGCAGGCTCCAGGCTCTATGCTGTCAGCACAGAGCCCAATGTGGGGCTCAAACCCATGAACTGTGAGATCATGACATGAACTGAGGTTGGATGCTCAACTGACTGAGTTACCCAGGAGCCCCAATATTAATATTACCATTATCTAGGATACTGTGTAGGATAGGACATTAAAGACTATCTACCACTAGCCCCCATGTCTAGGATCTCCCACTATATCTAGTATCTAGAGGCTTCCTACTTAGAAAGATCACACAGAGCTCTTTATGTCATTCTTAGCCAGGAAATTCACCACTGTCTTGGCCCTATGATTTCAGACATACTCCAGAAATTCTTCAAGTCCAGTTTCTGACTCCTGGAAAGCTGTTGTGGGTTAAGAACAGGACACATCTGGACTATCAAAGAAAGTTTCTCATCTCGTGCCGCAAGTCCAAGTAGAAACTACAAATGACAAAGTGACAAAGAGTTGTTTCAATGATCCCATACCCTACAAAACTCTCTGCCTTACTTACTTCAAAGGATTTCACCTGTCACCACATTCAGGAGTTTCTTGGTAAAACTATTCTAGTGTCCTTTCCAAAGGGACTCTGCTTTGGGGAGAGCTACTTTGCCTCTTTTTCTACCAGATCTGCAACTTATGTCTTCAAAGACTTGGCTGAGTTAAAATACTGATTCTTTGTTAAACATAAAAACAATATGTCTTTAGTTTAAAAGTCACTCCCCTTAAAATACTTACTGATTATAAAGGGGGAAAGCCTGGGAGACACTGCCTTCACTGAGTGATCAAAGTGTACATTGCCAGCAATGGGACAAACTGAAATCATGGATCACTGATGGGATGCAGTGATATTCGTCTGTGATATTCTTGCCAAATAGACACAATCTGAGTTTAATTACGCAAGAACATCAGACAAATCCAGACTGAGGGATATTTTATGAAATACATGGCCTGTCATCTTCAAAGGTGTCAAGGCCATGAAAGCCAAAAACAGAAGGGGGGGGGGGGGGTGGTGCAGNAAGAAGACATGATGACAAAAAGTGATGCATGATTCTGGACCAACTCCCTTTGCTATCAAAACCATTAGAATAACTGGTGAAATTTTAATGGGGTCTGAAGATTAGTTGGTAATAACACATCTCTTAGTTTACTGATATTGGACGGTTCTATAATGCTTATGAAGGAGAATGTTCTTGTCTTTATTCAAGGGCATAAGGCATCAGATTAAGAATTTACTCTAGGGGTGCCTGGGTGGCTCAGTCGGTTAAGCGTCTGACTTCAGCTCAGGTCATGATCCCACGGTGCTGTCAGCTCAGAGCCTGGAGCCTGCTTCATATTCTGTGTCTTCCTCTCTCTGTGTCCCTTCCTGACTCATGCTCTGTCTCTGTCTGCCTCTCAAAAATAAATAAACATAAAAAGAAAGAATTTACTCTAGTAATCTGGGGGGGTGGTATCTGTGCCGTACTAGTAGCTTTTCTGTAAGTCTGTGATTGCTTCAAAATCTAAAAGAAATATTTTAAGAAGTATGTCTTACACATTAGAGGGCTAGAAAGAATTTTTGTAGGGTTTTTTTTAGTGTGTGTGTGTGTGTGTGTGTGTGTTTTCTTTTTGTTTTTTTTCTTTTGCCCAACTAGTCTAGAAAAGAGTCTTTTTTGCTAACATATCTTTCTCAGAGGTAGCATGATGCTGCTGTAAGCTTAATGTACTGTCTTCAGAGATGGGCTCAGCATTGAAATTGAGCAGACAACTGTGAAAAGAATTCACAACTGTTGAAAGTATTGGCTCTGGCCTAAAAAAAAAAAAGAAAGAAAAGAAAAAGCTTCATGGAGATTTTATTAGTCATTTCAAACTAGGGCCTGGTTCAGGAACCATAAAATATGTGGGCACACCCCTCCCCCGCTTGCTGGACTATTAGAAGCCGCTCGCTAAATAATGTCATTTTCACTTTACCATACTTCTCTCAGCTGAGAGGGAGGGAGGAATGGAGTGAGAGTGAGAGAGAAAGAGAAAGAGAGAGAGAGACAGAGACAGAGAGAGAACCGTGTTCCCTTGACATCACCGTTCACAACAAAGCACTACCTCTTCCTAATAAGGCTGTCCACACTTTCAGACAGAATTAGCCACATAATGCAATTCAAGTTCTCTGTGCATGGAATGTTAGACAGCAAGACAAACATCTATTTATATGTTTAGTGATAATGATGCTTATCTATTATTTAATAATTTCTCTTGCATTTTACAAAAAAGGCTATGTTCTTGGTAATGATCTTGGCTTGCATCATTCCCAGCCAAACATGGGGAACTCGAAAGTTACCAACACTCTTCCCAAAGTTACAGCTTGGTTTTCAGCTTTGCCTGTTTTTACCATTTGAAAGCTGAATATAAATAGTTAATGAATCAGGCATAATCTAAAGGTGGTGGTAGCAAAGAAGTAGTTTAATTTGGCCAGAGGCCTGGAACGAAGTCTCTTTTCTCCCGAGAGTCACATTTTATTATGTTTGAGGTGCATTCCCTTTCTGGTTTGTCCCAAACTAAATTAAGAATGGAATGCACTCCAGCACAAACAGAACCCTGCTTGACAATAAAACCAGGGCTAGGCCTGCTGGTCATCTATTGAAGTGTTATCATCAACAATCTTTCTGGAGGAGAAGGAAGAAGTCAGTGTCATTGTTGTTAAGTGTGAAAACTAGGGGTTGTTCGAGGCCACCGATCCATCCCTTCTGCTCCCGGCATCCTTCCATCCTGACACACACGGGGGACATTGTGGAAGAAGATGTCCTGTACCTACACCCTCCTAGAGGAGGGCTGTGGTTTGGGGTGATGTTTGATATACTCTCAAGGGACAGCCCTTGGGGGGAATACAGGAAGCAATGGCGGTTAAGAAGTGGTTGGGATGAAAAGGGATAAAAATCAAAGCCATCAATACTAGGGAAGGCAGTATGGAAAGTCTTCAGAAGGGGTCACGGAAGGATTTGAGAGAGATTCTTTGGATCCAAAGATTCTGGGCAAAGAATAAGTTTGCTTTTTCCTTTCATTCAAAGAGACAGGTGTCTTAGAAGGACTTTGGCTTGGGGAAAAAAGTCTTTTTCTAATTCTGAGTCATGCAGAGAAAATGTATTCACTAGGCGAGATGGGAGATGTTTCAGAAGGAAACAAAAAACACTAACCAAGACTGGAAAGCCCCTGTGGTCCAGCAGACATGAAGTGCTACAAAGAAAACTGACCTGGGCACCAGGCCCCTGATCAGATCCCCTTGAGATCAGCTGGAGCTGTGACCACAGAAGAAGCCTTTAAGACTGTGACTGAGTTTCCCCATCTTTAAAATGAGTGACTTGTCTAGGATGTTCCCTGGATCCGTATTTCATGACGCTGGTCATTGTGAAGACTCAGCACAGCTAAAGGAAAAGAAGTCATTCCTCAAGGAGCCTTGATAGCCACCTTCCATGGCTGTGAAATGGGGAGAAGTGAGGTTCACAGAACCTGGTCGATGCTGTAGGAGGCCAAACTCAACACCAGCCCTGGCTTTAACTATTGCATCAGAAGCCCAGGTAGAAAAGACAGGCTCTTCTTCACTGGTGGAAACTTCAGCTCAAATCCCACTTGCTTTGTGACAAAACCCTGAAGTGACCTAACTACTAAAAGCACAATGAAGGTGGGGCGCCTGGCTGGCTTAGTCGGTTAAGTCTCCGACTTTCGCTTAGGTCATGATCTCGCGGTTCGTGGGTTCGAGCCCCGCGTCAGGCTCTGTGCTGACTGCCAGCTCAGAGCCTGGAGCCTGTTTCAGTCTGTGACTCCCTCTCTCTCTGACCCTCCCCTGCTCACGCTGTCTCTCTCTCTCTCTCCTAGAAATAAATAAAACATTAAAAAATAAATAAATAAATAAAAATAAAACCACAATGAAGGTGTTACTACTACTAAGTACCACTTACTGAACGTTACTATGAACTTTCCATATTATCCCACATATCCTCTCTATAACTTTGATCTTCGGTTTTACAGATGAGAAGACCAAGGCATAAGAGGCTTGGGCAATTTGTGCTAGGTTATGCAGATGGTAAGCCAGGGGCTATGACCTGAAACCTAACAGATAGCTGCTGTCCAAGCTGCTCCCATCCCACCTCTCACGACTTCATGACATCTCTTTTTATTGTCTTATCTTTACTCTTTTACTTAACTCATCAATGGCTCCACGTCACTTGGACTACAATAAAATTAAACCCCTTGGTAAGGAGCATTGGCCCTCCGTGATCTGTCCCTGGCCACTAACCCTATGGTCTTGCTCCACCGTCCACCAGCAAGCGATGCTCCAGATGTGAGGAGTTATTGGTCTTTTCTGAGTGGACCATGCTTCCTCCCTGCTTTGTTTCTTTTGCCTCAAAACCAGATCACTGCCATATCCATCTAGCAAATTCTTGATCAGACTTCAAGTCTTGTTAAGCATTCTGACTTCTAGTTAGACATTTCTCACTCTTCCAGGAAGAGTGGATCACTCCCTCTTATGTTCCTCCATATTCTCTCTGAAACTTGTACATTTCTCTATCACAGGTCTGAGCCCATGGTAGCAAAACTGCCTGCTTATATGTATCTGTTTCCCCCATTGAACTGGGAGTCTCTTTGCACCTTTCTTACTTTTGTGTTCCCAGGGCCTAGCACATAGTGGGCTTTCAATAAATATTTGCTGGATTGAATCATATTACTAGGTAACTTTGGATATGTATATCTCCCCAAGGCAAAATTTAGGTCATAAATCCTTATAAAGCAAAAGAGGACTCTCCTCCACCCTGCTGCCCACTTTGCATCCCAGGGCACATGAAATAGAGCTGGGAGCTCTGCTAATGTTCAGTATTTGTTAGGCAGTTGAATAAACGAACAGATGCTTTGTGGAAAAGCTTTGACATGAAATGAGTAAAAGGGAAATCTTGATCCAGTTATCAGGAGAAATGCTCAATTTTCTATATATTATTCCCAGAATATTATCCACAGAGGTAGCCAATGAAGCCAAAAATGGTGGGCAGTGAAAAACAAATTATTTTAGAAACAGAGAAGCTAAAATGTTGAGCATGGGATATTGCCTTTTTAGATTAAGAGAACAGACTTGATAATATAACATGATTATTACACTCTCATTGATTATTTTGTTCAGTGAGAAATCTGTCTCCAATTTTTATTTCTTCTTGAGGTTATACTGTTTACATTAAACCAAAACTACTTTGATGCATTAGTGCCATTGACTAATCTTCCCACTAAATGCCAAGAAAAAAAGTGCTTCTGGCAGTCCATAAAGACAAACCCACCTTCTTTCTTACTTCTTTTTTTCTCTTTGTCCAATTACTTGAAAATAGGTTTATGGGTCTACAGAATGCAAGGTGATGAGATTTCTAACCATGAGAACGGAGTTTCACAACCTACAGATATAAATTTTGGAAAGTTATGTTAAACCACAGAGGAAATGTTTAAACAATGACAGATTCCGCTCCCCCTTTTTTAAGGATTTAAATTTCTTTTCAGCAATTCTTATTTCCCATTTAATGTAATTCAAAAGGAGGCTCCATGGTAGAATTTTATCGTAGACCCCAACTTAATCTCATCACTCCCTAGAAACACCTTAGCCTCAAAGGCAGCTTCAAACTTTGGGTAGGAGTTAGTTGTTGCCTTTGTTTTTAAGTGGCTACTACCTCTATGTCTCCTTTATTTACTTCTTTTATACTTCAAAAGGCACAGTCCTTGAGGGGAATAAATGAGCAAATCTAAAGTGTGTTTAAAACATGTTCTTAATTGTTTCTGTATGTCTTTCTGGAAAGAAAGACTTTTTTTGAGAAGGAATAGTCACGAACATTCTGGTAGTTAGAGTCCATCTGGAAAAGTGTATAAAAATCACATAGTTTTAGTCCTGAAAGGAGTTGATGATCTGGCCAAACTTTTATAAATGAGGAAACTGAGGCCTTTTAAGGGTCTTGGAGAGTTCTCAGGTAGTGGCTGAGTGGGGGCTGCCATTCAGGTCTCCAATACCCAGTCTGGTGTAACTGTTCCCAGCCCCCTGGTATGCAAAAAGTCTGCTTGTTGACTGTGACTCTGAAGGAGATTGTTGGTTTAGAAAAATTCCAACACCAGGGAGCATTCTCTGGTTAAGAAGATGCTGGATAATAAATCTACTTTACAAGCATATGTGCTGTTCAATGGCAGGAAATGGAGAGTAAGCAGCACAGCAGTGAGGCTAGTCATGGGAGAGCACCTGGCTTAAAATACAACTTTTATGGGAGATTTTTGGAACTGTAACTCAAATGATGCCCCTCCCTCTTCCAAAGGGCAAATCACCCATCAGTAAAATACATAGTGGACTCCCTAAGTCTTAGAAATCATAGAAAATGGACCAAACAAATAAGTCATAAAATCAGAAGGGGATATTTGGAAACAGATGCAAGGTAAATAAAGAGTTTTCATTTTAGACCTGAATAGTGTGAGTTTGGATATCTCATTACAATAAAAACGGTTGAAAGAGTTAGAAATGAATAACGTACACATGGGCGGGAAAGTTAGGGTATCTGCTCCAGGTAAGAGAAGACAGAGACAAGATGCCCCACACACCAGATGTGGGAAGTGTGGTGATAGAGACCATCTGGAAGGCACCGGCCAGAGAGGGGCATAAAACTTCTTGCGTGGAAAGTACCTTCCTGTGTCACTAGATGACCCATCTCAGCTGTCCTGGAGGTGCCCTCATGGAGAATGGACTAGAGGACAATTCAATAATACCTAGCAAAATATAAAATGTGTATAGCCTCAATCCAGCAATTCAACACCAAGACATTTAATCTACAGATATACTCACAAATACACACCAAGTACCTGTATAAGGATACATTACAGTGCCATTTGTAATACAAACAGGGGAAATGACCTAAATGTCCATCAACAGGGACCAGTCGAGTAAGGATTGTTTGTATGAAAGGAAGGAGACAGATATACATATGAGCTGCTATGCAGAAGAGTGTGTATAACCTGTTACCTCTCATGTAAAAAACAGGGCATGCACTTATGTTTGAGTAAACAATTTCCAGAAGGATACATAAATATCTGTTATCTCTGGTTAACTCCAAGTCTAAGGAAACAATAGTGACAATACTAATATCATCTCTCTTTCTGTAGAGCTCATGTATGCCCTCTATCTGAATTAACAAATTGAATCCTTGCAGCAATTCTCCAAGGTAGGTATCGTGATCTCCATTTTTCAGATAAGGACACTGAGGTACAGAGAGTTTCAGTCACCCACCCCCAGTCGTCCAGGCTGCAGTTGAGAGGCTGAGCTAAAACCCAGGCAGTTTGCCTGCAGTCTATACTCTGAATCATTACACTATATAATTCACTTTTCATTGTATGTCATATTTAATTATTTGAATTGTTTTGGTTACCATATTTATGGTTCTTTCTCAGTAAAAAAAAAAAAAAGTGTAAAAAAATGATTGGCTCCTCATACCTTCCTGTAGTTATAAATCCAGAATGGGGGCTTCTGGATCAGTTAAGCAGCCGAGTCTTGATCAGCTCAGGTCATAAACTCACAGTTGGTGGGTTCAAGCCCCATGTCGGGCTCTGCACTGACAGCACAGAGCCTGCTTGGGACTCTCTCTCTAGCCCCTCTCTCTATCTCTCAAAAAATAAATTAATTAACTTTAAGAGAAACTCAGAATGGTCTTTGGGTGGATGGCCCATAAGTGGGGGGCAGCAGTGCTGGGAAGGGGCCCAGCTGCAGGAGGGGGGCGAGGAGCAGGTTGTCTGCCTGGCACTGGGAAGGTGTGGAGGGCATGCACTTTGGTGGGGAGCACCTCCTCTCACCAAGGGCTGCAGTCTATTTCTTTGATTACATCTCTCTAGCTTAAGGAAAGGTATGCTGTCTTTATCCTGCTGCAGAACATATAAAATTTTGCTTTACTTAGCCAATTTCTCTGACTTTTGGCTCTTCTATTATGTTTTCACCAGTCAAGCATTTTGTTTCCTGCAGAGCAGTGGGAGCATTTGACCTCTCCATGCCAAGCAACGATTCTGAGGGAGTTGACTCCAGGAGTGACTGCTGTATACTTTAGGTGAAGGGGAGGTCGTGAACTTGGTAAACTGACCTGATGTCAGACTAAAAGCAGCAAAAGGTGCCGTGGTGATGTGTGACAGGACCACGCACACTGTCATGCTCCAGGTGTACTGAGCCAGACAAGGCACATGGCCTCTTCCTAGCCATCCATTTTTCTCTCTGGTTCACTATATTATAAAACTGAATGTGACTTCTTTGTATGACCCTGAGCATTGGAGATAACTCCATTGACTTTCAGGTAGGGGCAGGCTGGTAGAAATTTCTGAGAAATGTTGCCAGTGTGTTTGTTGGTGGGATTAAGGATGTCAGGGTGGGAAAGGCAGCAGAGCAAAGGGTTGAGCTCATGGAAAGTGGGTGAAATCAGCTCACTTGAAGCTTTGCAGCCCATAGCAGGGAGTTAGGATTTCCTTCTCATCACCGTGGAAGCTGCAGGAGGATGTTAGCAGATCAGTGATAGGGCCTGGTTTACGTTTTCTGAAAAGTCACTCTGGTGGCTGTGGAGGAGAGACAGTTGGGGAAAGAGTGGCATCAGAGCAGTTGGGAGGCTGTGTGACATTCCAGGTGAAAAACACCAGTGACTACAGGTGATGGATTAGGGGCTAGGGTGGTGGAGTCGGTTTTGGAGTAGGGCTGATAGGATTTGCTGATGTGGGAGAAGGAAGTAAAAAGGAAACAAGGAATACAGCCGGGCATATGGAGGTATCACTTACTCAAGACCAGGAAGACTTTGGAAGGAGGAAAAAAATCTATTCTGTTTGGATCTTGTTCGTTTAAAATGCCTATTTGATATTCAAGACGAAATGTAGCTGAGAAGCCTAGAGCTAGAGACAGGATTTGAGAGACAAAGATTAGAATTAGGCATGACTATGAGTAACGGACCATCCCAGACATCAGTAGCTCAAACAACAAGACTTATTTCTCTCCCACTTAGCAGTCATTTGGAGGACACATATCAGGGCTGCTATGGAGCTCCACAGTGTCATCAAGGACCCTGATGCCTGTCTTCCTTCTTGGTCATCATCAGGATGTGGCTGCTCTCTTCAAGGCCATCCCATGGTCTAGGATGAACCGTGAAACTCTCCCCATTAATTTCACATTTGAGGTAGCAGGAAGAATAGGGGAAGGCACCAGGCTGTGCCTTCAGTTGAGTCAGTGCCCTTTAAGGAGCCTTCCTTACATCCTCCCTTGCATCTTTTTATTCAGAACTTAATTACATGGCTGCAGGGGAATGTGGGAAACATAACCTTTTCATAGGTGCATCGCCTCCCTTAATAACATCTGTCACTAGGCTTCTAGATAATGGGTACGGTCTCCACTATAGAATCATCAGTGTATAAATAGTATTTATGGCCATGGTGTTGGATAATGACATGGTCAGAGAGGGGAGGGCCAGTTATGGGAGGTACTATAAACAACTGTAAAATGCCTCCTGAATATGGAAACGTGAATCACAGGAGCTTGGCTTGGCTTGAATAGATCTTTCTGTGTCTTATTCCTGGGCCTTGTGTTGTTAATACCCCTCATTTTCCCTTCTCCTGTTGACCCACTTTATACTTACACAACTTTGTTGTCTTTTATACACTCTTTTAAGAAGCCTTTCTAGAACAAGACTATGCAAACAAATAAATCCTCGACCCATCTTCCTGTGGTAGAACATGGAGAGAAGGCAAAAGAAATAGAGAAAGAAGAAGTAGAGAAAGGGAAAGGGATCAGGTGAGGAGCAAAGTGAGTGGTTGAGGCTTTCCCTGGGTGGAGGGGAAGGGATGCTTTGCAAAGGGTCTATTATGTGTGTCACCTGGACACACACAAGGAGAATTCAAGCTGCAATGAAGTCCAATGTCAGCTTTGACCAAACCCACAGGGAGCTATAATGGTTCTTCTGAATTGGACCAACATTGTTAGCCCTGAGTACCACTACATGGGTCAGCCACTGGATGTGGGCTTCCCTGGAGAGGGGGTGATACTGGGTAAGGCTACTCTCTACAGGTGAGGTGATCCCTGAAGTAGCTGACAACTGATGCTCAGCCCCAGCACCCCCAGAAGTGGGGTAACAGGTTCTTCATAGGAGTATCTAGAAGACCCATCACAGTGCCCATCACTCCTCCCCACCCCAAAGGCTGTTCTTTAATATCCCATTTCTTTCTTCAAGATTGTCTTTGATATCAAGTTTATTCAGGGGTCAGCAGTATACCAACATATGAGGAGCAGGATAAAAAAATCACTTCCTGCAAATTGTCTTAGGCCTTGGGCTCCTGTGGAAAAGCCTTGCCTTACCATGATATTCAGAGAAGGCTGTTTTTATTCCAGTCCTTCTGGACCTCTCAGTTGTGACCCCACATTAAGGATAACGCTAGAAGAAATGTTTTGGGATGCTCAGAAATGGTGGGGATTCACTGGGTGCACTCGTGCTGGCTCTCACTAGAGAATGCCCTCCCTGAGGGGGTCTCTGTGGCCACATCCAGTCTATAAACCACTGTCTTCATTGGCCACATCTGCTCTGAGATAGTCATGTGGTGAAACTCTCACAGGAATCCCATATTCGGTCTCAGGGGAGAAAGCCCAGTGAGAGACATAAGAAGGAGATTGGTGAGGGGGCTCTGGAGGGAGGTGTGGCACCCCCTGCTTTATTCCAGGTGTCTGGAGAAGGATCCTTGGAAATACAGGTGAGGGATGAGGCCGGGCATGTTCATGGTGAGGTGCTCTGGACCTGGGGCCAGACTACCTGGTCAACCTGTGGCCCTGCTGTGAGTTAGCCCTCTGGTCTTAGAAAAGTTGCTTAAGTCTCCATGCCTCAGTCTCCCCATCTGTGAAATAAGGAGTGATAACAGTACCTACCTCAGAGGGTGCCTGTCAGGGTTAACACATGTGAGTCACTTAGAAAAGTGCCCAACACATAGAGCGCTCAGAAGACATAGCTCCATGGAGATAGAAAGCAGGAAAGATCCTGCCGAGTTAGGGGTCAAGGCAAGGCCAATTCCTCCTACACAGAGCAGTCTTTATTGGACGAAGACTGCCTGTGGATTCAGTCTCAAACAGAAACTTCTGGGAAACTTTCGGATGCTTCAATGTGATTGTTTATCCAGTTAGAAAGGATCCGTTAAGGCAGGTTTTGCTCTAATAAACAGAGCCATTTGTGAGGAATTTTGGTTTTTCTTCTTGGAAAAAATGTGATATACGCTACAGGGAAGCAGACAATGGTACATACCCTGAATCAAGGATACTAATTTGTAAACTTGAAAGATTCAGCCTCAAAATTACTTTTTTATTGAATTACTTTCATAAACAAAGTTCATTTTTAAATAATATTTAATAAACCAACTTGAGCAGGAACAGAACCCTTGTGAACATAAGGGATGGGATTTCCATACAGTAAAAAGGGGGCATAATTTAATAGCTAAGAGCTGTTTTCTTGAATTCGGCTGCCTGTGTTCTGGTCCAAGCTCTGCCTTCTACCGGCTGTGTGATCTTGGGCAAGCTACCTAACTGCTCTGAGCCTCTGCCTCAGATATGAAATGAGACGGTGAGAAGAGAATCTCACACTTGTGGTAAGACTTGAGAGGGTAGTGTGTGTAAAGTACTTATCATGGTAAACCTTCATTACTTAGGAATGTTATTGTAGTAGTAATTCATACAGTGAAAAGCAAACAAACATAAGAACTTAAAAAAAAAACAAACCACAGTGCTCACTCCCTTTGCACTCTGTGTAAGGAAGTATCACATAGGGAATGCTGCCATAACAAAACCCTCCAAATCTCAGTGGCTTAGGAGACAGGTGCTGAAAGAAATTTAGGGGGTGGTGGAAACAGAGAGAGAGGAAGAGAGAGAGAGAGATAAAGACAGAGAGAGAGAGAGAGAGAAATTTCTTTGTCATACATCGTTTCTAGCACATACTGGTGGTGGGCAGAGTTACCTCTGGTGGTTGCAGGTGCAGCAGAGGATAGGGGAGGTGGAGAACTAGGCACTGCCTTCTAGAGGCTTCCACCCAGAAGTAACACATTCTGCTAGTATCGCACCAGCCAGAATAAGCCCTGTACCCGCAAGGAAACCTGAGGGGAGTTATACCATACACTGAGTATCATGCATCCATGCACTCAGCTCCGCCTAGAACATGGCAGGTAATTTCGGTAGCCCAGCCGAAGTGAGATGTGAGACCCCTCAGACAGAGGACATCAGTCTCTATAAGTTATTCTCATAGGCTCCTCCAATTACTGTTCTGCCCCAGCAAGCATCTGTGTGGTCCTGAAGAATGTTTTAACACCTATAAAGTAATACAAATGGTTTTATAAACCTGTCCAGCAGGTATTGTGTTCAGTGATGTTCTAGAATCCTGTTTACTCTGATTTGGATTACTAGATGATCTTCGCTATTAGAATTTATAAAAGAAATGCTGTGAACTTGTTGCCAACAGCTTCTAATTTAATATTGAAAGCAAAATATAAAGTTAGATACTCTAATAATTGGCTCTATCACACTTGCTTTTTGAAAGACTCATCTTAAATCCTCATAATTTTTAGCTTTTGGATTATGAAAATATCAAACATACTCAAAAGTAGAGATAGTACCGTGAATGCCTTCCTATGAAGACTTGATATCATTTCACCAATGTGTACTTCTGTATGTATCTCTTAAAAAATTGACTTTTAAAATTTATTATTTTTGACTTTATATATACACACACACACACACACACATATATATATACACTGCCATTATCACACATGACAATTCTTAGGGTCACCATATACTCAGTCTATGATTAAACTTCCCTGATTATCTAAAATTTCTTTTTGAAGTTGGTTTATTCTAACTAGGATCAAAATTGCTCTTGATTTTGTCTCTTAATTTTCCTTATTTATTTTTTAAAGTTTATTTATTTTGAGAGAGAGGGAGAGAGAGAGAGAGCACAAGCAGAGGAGGGACAGAGAAAGGAGAGAGAGAATTTCAAGCAGACTCAGCGCTGTCTGCCCAGAGACTGACGCAGGGCTCAAACTCACAAAACTGCGAGATCATGAGCTGAGCCAAAACCAAGAGCCAGATGCTTAACCAACTGAGCCACCCAGGTGCCCCTCTTACTTCTCTTTTAAAGTAGATAAGTCCCTATTTCTCCGTTGTGCATGGACTGATTGCAGAGACTAGGCAATTTGTCCTGCAGAAGGTCCCACTTTTGGAATTTGTCTGTTTTCCTCCTTGGGTGTCATTTACTTTCTTCTTTCAGGCTTGTCTTTCCTGCCCAGGGAAGTTGGCTCTAGAAGCTTGATTTGGTCTAGATGCACCTGTCCTGGCAAGGCGCTTTCACAGGCGGTGCTAGTGGTTCCCATGGCATCCATTCAGCAGGTGCCTGACGTCATGCTGTCCACTCAGCATGGCGTTCCATCAAGCAGCGGGGGCAGGTAGTAATGGCCTGAGCCTTCCATTGTCAAGTTCCTCACCAATCCTTTATCTTTGGCGACAGCAGTTGGATCAACCTCATTAGAGGCTTTGCAAAAGGCTGCTTTTAAAAATTCATTACTTTTTCACATTTATTAGCTAGATTCCTTCCATAAAGTGATTTTTCCCTCATCAGTGAGGGCCATTGCATTATTCCCAAATATAGTTCATACAAGAAAGGCTGGATAGGTCCTTAATTCTTTCCATTTAAATGTTTAGTTTCAAAGTAAGGATTTGGTGCCCTTAACTCCTGTGATGTCCAGAGAGTAGGGAGGGAGGTTGGTTTTATTTATTTGATGCTTTTTGTTTGTTTGTTTGTTTTATTTTTTTAGTTGGGGATGAGAGACTGTCTCATGATGATGATAAACTCATGGTTTTTAATGTATTCAATGTGTTTCAATAAATTGCATTCACTAATCATTTTTATTCTTATACCGCTCCATCTTTGGTCAATGTGAGTCGTTTCGTGTTGGCTCCTGTGCCCTTTTCATATGAGCCGTTAGTCTCCACTTTCTAATGTTAAAACACAAGACATCTCAGCTCCTCCTGTGTATTTCCTCCCTGGACTTGGAAGTAGCCATTCCTCCAATGAGCCCTGCTTCCTTCTAGTGTGTCTGTTGATTACATTTTAAACACAAAATACATGAATCCTACTCCTGAAACCAATATTGCACTGTATGTTAACTAAAATTTAAATTAAAAAAAGAGAGAAAATAAATAAATAAATAAATAAATGTCACAAAATACATGTCCCTTTCTGTTCATCAGCCTGGATGTGAAAGATAGCATCTAGGCCTACACCACCCCCTCCCCAACGCCTCCCACACAGTGGCTGTACTTTGTCTCAAAGGACTGGAATAGATGATGTTTTGTGGTCCCCTCATAAAGCCCCACTGCATTCCAAATGTGTAAATAATTTTATTCTTGGTATTGCCCTAATGCAGCTGGTAGTGAGAGCTAATAGATACTGTGAGATGTTAACTAGGGGCATAAACTGTCAGAGAGAGACAGATGTGGGGGTAATGGTCACGGGACATGGGAGTCAAGAGAGTATGAGACTCAGGTGAGGGGACCAAATGTGAGGCGGTAACAGTCCTGGCTCTGAACACATGTGCCAGCCCTGAGGGACTGTCCCCTTTCTCTGAGAACGTCAGCCTCTTGGAAAGAGAGAGCACAACTTCTAGAAGGATTCCCAGGGATCAGAGAAGGATAAAGGGGACCCCGAATGAGATCAGCTGAATGTACCCAAACCATCAATGGGGGAACAGAAACCAGAGGCAGATCCTGTCGGGTCTACACTCACCAGGAACTGGTGACTTAAGAGATCCACTCCCCTTCAGAAAGACAGGAGAGCTGGTCCAGTGAAAGAACAAGGAAATGTTCATGCCAAGTTCCCTCCAACCTGTGAAAGGGAAACTTTGTACAAATTATAAATACCCATCAACCAATTGCCAATTAGGTTCTTGAATCACTGGCAGTTTGGAATCCAGAGGAAAGCCCTCCTGAAATGTGGTATTGTCTTTCTAGATGGGGAAGACAAGATAAAGATTTGATTTAACCATCTGGCCCTCACTTGGCACAGCCGATTAGCTTTCAGAGAAATGCAACATTAATTTTGTCTTCTCTTCAACTTCGCACTGAGAGGGAAAGAATCCTCTGCTATATGGCTGCATACTAGGATAGACTGAGGATTGAGGATCTAGCTAAATTTATGCTCTGGGCTGTGGTCCATCTGCCGAGCAATGTTGCTCAATTAGCAGATCTCTCCTTTGTAAACCATGTGGCCTACTGCACGGTTTGTTTGAGTCTCTGCCATCAAAATAATTTTTATACGGGCAGTCACTGCTCAGTGTTCTGGAAGCCTTTTCTTTTGCTTAGGACCATACAAGGTTAGGGTTTGTGTCTACTTTGTTTCAAGAATCAGCTAGCCAGGTCCTGCAGGATTTCACATACAATTCAAAGGAACCCAGAGTTCTGGCATTCCAGGGAGAAGAAATGTGAGGGAATAAAATCCGTGGTTGACATATGGAAGAAGCTGACGGGGAGAGTCTCTGAACTCTCTGAGAGTTTATCCAGGTGGGCTTTGAAACACACTTTGCTCCAAAATTTCCTGTTCAGGCAAAGCCCAGATATTTTAAACAGACAGAAAGTTGGCAGAACGCCTCCCTTCCCTCCCTGAATGACAGGCCCATTGATGTCATTTTACGCCTGCTGTGACAATCTGTTTTCCAAGGGCACAGAAACAAGCCTGAGATGGCTTTGAGACGAGCGAGCGTGTTCAGGGTGGTGCAATTGGCAATTGGTACAGGGGCCAGGGGGTGGAGGGGGGGTGGATTTTGAGCACTTGGATGAGCATTTGTGTTTTTACCACCTGTATCCACCTCCCTCCTCCTTCCCCTTTCGGTCCCCCCTCCCACAAAAATAACCCCCAAGTATGAGCAGGGGTGGTATCCAGTAGGTTAACACTGGTTGAATGTCAAAGTGGAGAGGACCGTAGAGACCAAGCTGGTGGCAAAGAGATCTCACTCAGGGCTCTCTCTAGGGATGGGACCCATCCCCATGTGGTCCTTTTAGGAATATACTTTTGACGACAACCAGGAAAAGTTTTTCATTTTACAAGCATAAGATGCACCTTGAGCTGGTAGAGGCCTCCGCTCCTCCATCGCTAAGAAATCACAAGCATGTTGAGAAAACAGCTGTAAGGATGACTTTCTAGCTAGACTCCTTGACCTTGCGCTGTCCTTATGCAAGAGGCAAGTCACAGCTGCGGCAGCTGGCACACTCGTCCACCATGTAAATGCCCCAATTGCCCTGCATTCTATTCTCGAAGCTTCCAGCAGGGTTCAGGGGCCCCGAGGAATGTGGAAGGAATGTCAAGGCTTGCTTCAAACTCCTCTGTGGAAGGTCAAGGAGGGAAGAATGTGAGGCCCAGCACAAAGCCAGCTCTGAACAGCCTGGCCTTTTTGTCAACAAGCTTGTTTTCAGTTCCCTACCTGGGCTGGAGGCAGAATTAAGTGCTAGTGGCCATAGGCCTGTCCGACCACTCGCTTCCCAAGGCCCAAGACTGCGAGCCCCAGCCTGGTACATGCAGGGGGGGATGCAGGGGGCCTGGGTACGTGCTCAGTAGGATCCCAGCCTCTGGTGTCTGGGTTCCACCTCATCTCCTCCACTCTTCTCTCCCCTGGCCTGATCCACATGTTTCTCCTCCCAACCTGCCCCCCTCTTCCATTTCGCTGCCTCCCTCCCTTCGCCCTCTCTTGGTCCCTGCACTTTCCTCTCTCTCTGTCTCTACCCAGGATCTTTCCAATCCGCACCAACTTTACCTCCTGGGCCACTTAATCAGTCAACTCACTGAGCACCTACTATATGCCAGGACTGTTCCCAATACTGCCTTGGGGACAAGACAGAGTGATCCCAGACTTCCAAAATGGAGAGGGTGGGAAGATGATGGGACCGGTTCTCCACAAGGAAGCTGAGAGGTAGACCTGGTGACTTGGGGAAGTGAGGATTTCATTGAAAAAGATAAATTAGAGAGATGTGACAGAAAGTGACAGTGCGGGGGGGGTAACTGGGTGGCTTAGTTGGTTAAGGATCCGTTTGGTTTTGGCTCAGGTCATGATCTCATGGTTTGTGAGTTCAAGTCCTGCATCAGGCTCTGTACAGTGCAGAGCCTGCTTGGGATTCTCTCTCTCCCTCTCTCTCTCTGCCCCTCCCCTGCATGCAGTCTATCTCTCTCAAAATAATTAAATACACTTAAAAAGAAATGAAAGTGACAGTGGGGAGAGGAACACCGTTTCAGCCAGTCTGGTCACGGAAGGATTTTTTTTGAGAAGGTAACACATACTTCAGACTCGAATAATGAAAAGGAGAATATTGTGTGATGATCTGGGAGAAGGTATGCAATTGCAAGGGTCCTGAGGCAGTAGGAACATGGCATATCTGAGACAGGAAGGAAGGTAATGTGGTTTGAGCTTAGTGAGCCTAGAGTACAGGTGTAGAAAACTACTTTTAAAAAGTTGTAATCTGGGGCGCCTGGGTGGCTCAGTCGGTTAAGCCTCCAACTTCGGCTCAGGTCATGATCTCACGGTTCATGGGTTTGAGCCCCACATCAGGCTCTGTGCTGACAGCTCAGAGCCTGGAGCCTGCTTCAGATTCTGTGTCTCTGTCTCTCTGACCCTCCCTGCTCATGCTGTCTCTCTCTCAGAAATAAATTTTAAAAAAATTTTTTTAAAAGTTGTAATCTGTAGGCAAGAATTTGAGGTTGATTCTGGTGAGTCAGGAAGATACTGGCAGTTTTTAAACAGGTGAGTGGTGAGATAATATTGGTGTCTTGGAAAGCTTCTGTCTGTGCCGGGAGGCAGGGCTGGTGGCCAGGGGTAGCCCAGAGCTATAGGGGCTTACACCATCAGTGTAGCAGAAGAGGGGCAGGCGAGAGGTCGGATTCAGGCTACATTTGAGAATTGGATTGGATAAGGCAAAGAAATGAAGAGGCAAGACTTCCTTTCTGTTCCCTACCCCCGCTTCCCCCTTTCCAATTGACGGGCACCATATACTGAGTGTAGCAGGCCTGAGGTGGGGAGAAATCCAAAGAGGGGTCTTGGCCATAGTCACAGTCAATCTGTAAGGCAAACTTGGTGAGCCTTAGAAACGACACTCCTTGTAGAAGAAGTGCAAGACACTCTTGCACAATGCAGATGGACAGAGCCCACACCAGAGCCCAAGGCTTAGCAAACTTGATATGGGCTGGATTTCAGTCCCTCTTGCTCCCTTGGCTGGCTGCCTTAGGCAGTGCACTAGCTGGACAACAGTACCTGGAGATCCCAGTCTGGGCCATATTACCTCTGAGATAGCTGTTAGGCATTGGGGTGGAGATGGTGGAGTGCTGAATGTGTGGGTCTGAATTTTGAGGAGCAATTGGGGTTACAGATATGAACTTAGGGGGGCACAATCGCATGGTGTATAAAGGATTAGAAGCAGTGCCCTAGGCTGTGTGTGTGCGTGAGGAAGCAAAGTGGGCTAGGAAGTAAGCCTGGGCCACTCCACTATGCGGTGGTTAGGAAGAGGAGGAACCTGCAGGGACCCAGAAGGAGCTGTTGGTGAGAAGGAGAACCATCTGGAAAGTAATGATCCAATGGCAAATGAAGAAAGTGTTTTAGGGAGTAGAGATAGGCTACGGGGGACTTTGCTGAGGTCTGAGCAGATGAGGGATGAGAGAATGCAGTTGGGTAGAGACTCTGGGGTTCCGGTGGGTGTGGGGAGTGAAGCTACCTCCGAGTGGGATGGGGAAGAGAACTTTGGAGAAGCTCTGATAGAAAAGGGAGAGAGAAGGAGGCGTTGGGGTCTGGGTGAGCTTTTAAAAGATAGGTGATCTATGGTGTGCCTGGGTGGCTTGGCGGGTTAAGAGTCTGACTCTTGATTTCAGCTCAGGTGGTGATCTCACAGTTCATGAGATGGAGCCCTGTGTCGGCTTGAGGTTCTCTCTCTCCCTCTCTCTCTGCCCCGCCCCTGCTCATGCTCTCTCTCAAAATAAATAAATTAATTTTAAAAACTCATAAAAAATAAAGATGAGTGATCTCTTAAAGGAAGCTTTTTATGCATGAAGATGTTCCAGTAGTGAGGGTGAAACAGAAGATTCTGGAGAGGCACAGAGTCGCACCGTGGGATGCAGAGAAGGAGGGTGTCCCATGCTGAGTGGACGTGGTGCCAGGGCAGCAGGTGGGTCCCAGGTCGTGGGGCATGGCGTGCTTCTATGTTCTCAGTGATGGCAGAGCTAGAAAACGGAGTACAGAGTAGGGGCCTCAGGCGTGGGAAGCGACAGGGCTGTGGGTTCGGTGCAGGCTCAGCGGCCCCCGCAGCTGGTAGTGTGGGGCCAAGGAGGGTGCGTGGTCAGCCAGGAGGGGGTGTGCAGAAGCGAGTTAGAGCAAAGGACACAGCCTCTTAAGGGAGAAGAAAGCAAAGCTCTGAAGTAAACACAAGAGAATATAATTACAATCTTTGGGCAAACAAGACCTTTCTTAGCTCAGTCACAAAGGCAGAAAGTATTAAAAGAGAACTTTTTACCCAAATAATATGTGTATGGACGACACCGCAAAGGAAATAACAAGCAAGTCTTTTAAAAAAATGACTTTTTGAAGCACTCACTAAGTCCAAATGGTATAGGAATAATTCTATATGCGTTATTCTTACTTCATCCCGAGTACACTACTCTATTCCAGGCACAGGACTTGAATGTGAAAGCCAGTGTATTTAACTTTTCTGTTGCTTCCTCAAAATTGAAAGGACATTTACAAAACATATATGGCACTTTTAAACAATGGAAGATTCACTGAACACTAAAAGCTTCTATGAATCTTTTAGAGCAATCTCACAGAGAGAAGCAGGGAGCTATCAACAGACACTTCACAAAGGAAGGAAACACGAATGACTAATAACATGCTCTCGGCATCGCTGAGATATAAGAATACGAAGCACAAGAATCATGAGACCCTATTAGTTTCGCCCTATTAGTTTCAAAGATGAAAATACTGGCCGTGGGTGCTGTCGCATGTTTGGTCACAGTTTAAATGGGTGCACCTTTGTAACCTGGGACTTGGCAATACTAGAGGCTCTCTCTGTAGAATACCTCTTTTTTTTAATGTTTATTTATTTATTCTGAGAGAGAGACAGAGAGGGAAGCAGGAGAGGGGCAGAGAGAGGGAGACAGAGAATCCCAAGGAGGCTCCATACTGTCAGCCCAGAGCCCAACACGGGGCTTGAACCCTTATACGATGAGATCATGACATGAGCCAAAATCAAGCCCAGATGCTGAACCAACTGAGCCCCCCCAGATGCCCTCTCTATAATATGTCCTGAGAATTTATCTACTGGAAATCAAGCATGCCAAGATATATGTTCAAAGATTCTTTTAGTTCGTCATCTGCTAGAGAAAAAAAGAAGAGCGGACTAGTGGCCACTTAGTAAGAAACTGGTGCTGCAAATTGAGGGAAACTACAAAATACAATGGAGAACTTGAAAATATTGAGGCAGAAGCAAAAGAAGTGACCTGTGAGAAAGTCTACCGCATACCACTCAGTGAATAAAGGAAGGCAGGTATATAGACTGATTCTCTTTAGTCTCCTAGGTACTTGTTCGCATACGGAAAAAGTATAGGATAGTATGTACAACCCCCTTCCTGTTCTTTGGGGTGGGGAATCTGGGGAGGCTTTCACTTTTGTTTTGTACATTTCATTCACTGGAGTAATTTTAAATTGAATAGATGGTATTTTGCTAGACATAAAAATGGAATAAAATGTCATATCAAAATTCAGACAGCGCACTCAGGATGGGAGTACCATTTTGTCTCTGTCAGCCTTTCCCAATCTCCTTCCTCCGTCTTTCCTTTCTTCTCTCTTCCTTTTCTTTCTTCTCGCCTTCCCTCCTCCCTCTTCTCAGCCCCTCCTTCCTTCCTCCCTCCCTTCCTTCCTTCCCTTTCTGCTCTCTTTCTAATGGTTCCTGTACCATGCAGCTGAGCGGCTGTGTGTCACCCTGCAAAGACTCCAGCTGCATCATCTGCGGAGGGACCCTATCTGACAGGTGTTCGGTACCCGGCACCATGCCTCGCACAGCCCAGGTACTTCCTGTCGAGCAGCAGATTCAACGATGTTTGCCAACACATCTGCTTTGTGGGAGCATCTAACACTTGTTTGACCCGCTTGCGGAGAACTTACCACACTGAATGCTCACGGTAAATTTGTTGAAGGGTTCGCAGAGAGCTCTGGGTTGATTGAGATCTGCATTTGCGTCAGCCATTTGCCTGGTGCTTGGTACAGAAGTCATATGGTGCCTAGTCCGTAAACGGAAGAATGAATGGGTGAACGAAACTCTGCTTTAGAGAAAAAATATCTGGCCTGCTCGTTCTTTGTGTGTGTGTGTGTGTGTGTGTGTGTTTTTAACTTTCTGGGCTTCGTGTTCTCCCTACTTCTTTGGTATCAAATTATAGAATTCTAGAAGTTTTGCTTGAGAAAGGCCCAGAAGAAAAGGCGCCGGATAACTGCAAATCTCTGCCGCCAGAGAAAGATTTTTCGGAGAGATTTTCTTTCTCCTCGTGGATAAAATATCCGTGTTCCCACGATGTGGCCAGTCCTCCAGTTCTGCTTAAGTTTTGCCGAGTTCCAGCCCCTCCCGGGGGTGGCCAAGACTGTGGCAAGGGGGCCGGTCGCTTTAGGCGCGTCCATCAAGCTGGCTGTGTGCCGGCCGCAGCCTGCACCCGGTGGCCCTACGAGGCTGCCGGCCACGGGGTGTTTTCCGTGGACACTCGCTGCCGGCGACCCAGAGGGCTGCAGCTCTCGCCCTCCGTGTGCTGGCCACACTCCTAAAGCCCCATGAAATCGGCCACGGCCAGACAGCGGGGCGTGCTCCGCAGGGGTGTCCAGGATGATGATTGAGGGGCCCTGGCAGCCAGGAGCGGAAAACGAGGTCCTGACTCGAAGCCCGAGCTGTGGTTGAGAGGCCCTAGCTGCTTTCCAGCACTGCTAACGCGCGCTGCTCTCAGCCAGGGTTCTGAGCCGGCCTCACCGCCCTCGTGAGCAAGCGAGCAAGGCCCCAGCCTGTCTCGGCACCTTCCAGGGAAGGAAGGTTGCCCCGGCTGTAGGGCTGTAGGGCAGGCCCTCAGTGAATCAGGGACACGTGGCTTTATCTACTGAAGAGCTCAGGAGGTAGCTGGGCTCTCTCCTTTGTCTAGCCACCCACCCCCTCAACCCCCACCACTTCCCGCCTTTCTCATTCCATTTATTCAAAGGCAGACAGAAGCAAACTGAGCTGGGCTGGGATTATTCTGTCTCCAGCTGCAGAAACTTGACTTTGTTACAGCGATAGCGCTGTCAGGATAAAGACCCTTAAAGAGACAGCCTCTCGGCCATCTTGAATTTATTGAACAAACTTCTGCCAGTCTGTCTGGAATAGCAGAGATAAGCATAATCCCATTTTAATTGTATCCAGGGTTGTTGGATAAAGTTGGAATTTGATAAAGAGGAAAAATACTCTTGCAGCATGGGAAAAGTTTGGGAGGCTCAGGAGCATATTGTAGACAAACAGTTTCCAAGTGCCCGCTGCTTCTGCAAACTAAGTGTTCTACAAAGTGTTACATCGTTTCAGTCCCCGACCAAGACGGGTTCAGGGGCCTGGCAGCTATTGACAAAACCTGGCTTGTTACTTGTCCCTCCCTCACTCATCTGCTGGGAGAATCTCCATCAGTGTCAAGAATTCAATACTTTTCTGAAAGCAAAGGTCACTCTGCTGCTCACAAGCCCTTGGGCTGTTGAGAAGACAATTCTGATGGGAGGCAACAAACATTCTCTGTTAACACTTGAAAGGAGGAAGCAAGGGGTTTTTACCCCTCAGGGGGGCCTCTGGGCAGAGGGGAGAGCAGCTGCAGGTGTGGGGGCAGGTGCACTGGGAAGTGCAAGGGCACTGGGAAGACACAGCTGAGAGAGCATTTGAACTCCGCCCTTTGCTGACAACCTGTGAGACTGGCCAACAAAGTTCTCTTTTTTGAGTGCTAGCCTCTTCTTCGGTGGTCAAATGAGAATAGCATATCCTTTACAAGTTTGTTGATGAATGAGGGAACATCCATAAAACACCTCATTCTGTACCCGTCGCACCTTTGCTGCCAGTAAACTTAGTTCCCTTTATTAGCATCAGAGATTCTCCACGGAGAGATGAAAGAAAGGAATGGAATAGTACAAGGGCTTTTGTTTAAACCTGTATACCCCTATCCCTCCTACTCCCTAACTGCCTCAAGTCAGGTATTAGGATGGGCTTCTCTCCCACCTGCACTGGTCCTGGAAAGTCATGGCCACGTGCACCAGTCCCCTCAAGGGAGTAGGTCTTTGTTGGAAGCGCAGGTTCTTCCTGGAAGAGAAAACGTACTGATTCTCAGCACCATGCCTGGTACGAGTGCATGCCCTGGATGTGCCCACCACCCCTGAGCCCCAGAAAGATGTGCTTTGGCTTCAGGAGAGGACTGAGTAGTGATGGGAGAAGGTGGGCTGGCGCAAGGGAAAGAGACCACGAGGCACAGCGTCAGAGCACTGGGGTGGGCTCTTGCTCTCTGAGACCGAATTGTTTATTTTGTGCGTGATCCACCTGATGCTTTTACAGTGGAAACTTCCTACAATGGCCGTTCGATTTCCTAAATGATCTCAGCACACGTCCCAATGTTACAATGAGCCAAATTTTCACCACACGATGCTATCTTGAAAAACATCTGTCCATACGTATTCCTGGATCTGCCTTCAAAGCCATCCTTTCTTTCCCATCCTAGAAATATTTAGGGGAAAAGATTAGAAGCAGTTTTTTAAAAACCTGCAAATCTTTGCTTTCCATCTTCCAAATCTGTTAAATACTTAAGACCTTCTCAAGGGAACAAAGAATTCTATTATGAATATAGCCATATACACATCAACCAGTTTAATTTTAGGGTTAGAAACAACAAATATAGGGGCGCCCGGGTGGCTTAGTCGGTTAAGCGTCCGACTTTCGCTCAGGTCATGATCTCGCGGTTCGTGGGTTCGAGCCCCGCGTCGGGCTCTGTGCTGACTGCCAGCTCAGAGCCTGGAGCCTGTTTCAGTCTGTGACTCCCTCTCTCTCTGACCCTCCCCTGCTCATGCTGTCTCTCTCTCTCCTAGAAATAAATAAATAAAACATTAAAAAAAAAAAGAAACAACAAATATAAAATATTTTTTAGAGTAAGTATTTGATGAGATAACAGAATATAAAAAAGCAAGGGTATAAGAAACACAGACTTCAGGCTGGTGGTTACTTTGTGCGGGGAAGGTGAGGAAAGAGGGTATCATCCAGGTCTTAGCCTTCTCAGAGGGCGTCATGAGCCAGAGTCTATTACAAAACACTGCCTTCAAAATTCTATGACTTCAAGCTGGAGATAGTCAGTGAGAGAACAGTCTAGATTTCTTCAAGATCATAGGTCTAAGAAAGGGCAGTATGTTTGTTGAGATGATACCATTCTTTCAGCGACTATGAATTCAGACTCACAAGGCAAAGGCAGGACCAGACGTTGTCAGATGACCACATTTTCTGTCATGTAGTGTTGACCCCCCAAAACAAGGGAATGCTGAACTGTGCCTGTTTTATTTTAGGTGACTGAAGAAGAATTAAATCACCCAAACAGCACAAGATAAAGCCCATGTGAGCCGCACACATGTAGCCTGACATTATGGATCATTTCCGTCTTCTTTTCAAAGGAAAGGCATTTCCATAAAGTGAGCATCTTTACTATACATCTGGTATCAGACCTATTCAAGATTGCTATAAAAAAGATTATTTATAACTCAAGAGCCGCTCTTGTTTACTACAGAGGTTACATCATCATTCCATATTGTTACATTACATCAACATTTGCACCGCTTTTAGTGCATTCCTTATCAAGCCTGTAGCTCAGGCAAAATGCCTTAGAAAGGGAAGCTCACGAAATAATAAATAACATGCAATTCCAGTCTCTTCTGGGCTGGAAGGTTTATTCCAGCTGGGCCACTCTTGGCCTGAGGAGAAGGCCTTCTATCTGTTCCCTTAGGCATTCTTCCGTCTTAATGGGAGCATTTCACACGAAAGGGCTGCATCGTACCTTCCAGCAGTACACAGCCTCATAGGAGATGGAATTACTCCCTCTCATGAAACAGGTTTGAGGGACATTGCTATTCAAAGCGCTATGCCTTTCTCTAGTGACAGTCATCAACAAGTTAGACCAGGTGACACAATCCAGGAGCATCTCTGAAATTTGACTCGCAATCCTTCCTTGGGTGCAGGTGGAGGGACAGAGGGACAGAAATGAAATGACAGAAATCCATTCATGTATTTAAGTGGCATGCTTGGGTTTGCTGAAATAAATTTCTAGGCCTGGGATGGAGCCACTCTGTGCATGGGGTACAATCTCAGCAAACAGAAAACATACAGAACTTTCATGACCCTGGAAAGGTCTACCGGACCAGAAACTCAGTATATCCAGTCAGCTAGTCCACCAATGCCGACTCTGGGCTCATTGCTATTTCCTGTGTCTTATTCACTTTCTTTCCCTTCCTTCTTCCTTACCCTTTATCCTCTAAAGGTTTCCTGCCTTCTGCCTCATTTTGCATCTCTCTGGACTCTTGGGAATGGAGACTGTCCACTTCAGGAAGTGTCATATCAACTTTATTCGTATCCCCTGAATTGTCTTCTTTAATCATTTTTTAACAGGCCAGACTGTCACCAAGTTCTAGGTCTGAATCCTTCTGGTGAATTCTCTCTGTTGTGAACCAAGCTAGAGTTTCCGTCCAGAGCTTGCAAAGACCTCAGAGCCCACTCACTGGGGCTGCTACCCCATACGTAGCCATGTGGTCTTGGATGACTCAATTCAAAAACAAATATTATACAACCTGTCATAAGGATTTGGTCACGTAAACTGGCCATGTGAAGTCCCCAATCTGGAGAGAGATGTGATTGCATGCGCTTCTGAGCCACCTCAAAGCTGGATATGCAGTCCATTCAAGATGCAAAATCATGGTTTAGGGCACCATCAGCTCCTAATGTTATGTATACACGTTCTCCCTCCCATTGGAAAAAAACAATCAGTAGTAATACCGTTCCCTCCTTCCTGTAAAGGAATTCCGAGGTGAATCTGGGGATTGCCCTGTAAATTTCCTCATACTATTGTTTTCCTTCCTCCTTCTCCCCACCTTTGAAAAAATGATGGGCAGTGATTCATTCACTAGTAGCAGGAAGCTTGGCCCACTGTTCCATCTCCTGACAGATCTAAGAAACAACAGCAAGAAGGGAGAATCGGCCACTGGCAGCCCCTTCCAAACCTGGCTGGGGAAGTGTTCCCGGGCCCCGCTGCCTTGGTGGAAGCCCCTCAAGGACCCAGGAAATGAATGGTCTCACGAAAACAAAACCTGAAGAGAAACCAGCAAAGCTGGCTGTGAACTGGGCTTTGTCCAACCTGGAGTCATGGCCTCTGGGACACTTGTACCTGGCTGTTCACTAGGGCAAGTCCTTATTCTTGGTTCTTAACGCTCATTTCATCAGCAAAGCATGCTGGATTAATCGTTGAAACACGATGCCAAGGCAGCGTTCCAGTTACTAATCGGTGTGAAACAGCCGTTTTATGCCTTTTGCCGATTGGGGGAAGGGAATCCAGACAGGCCTCGGAAGGGCTGGCTCTTCGCTCCTCCTTCATGTCTGGGGCCTCGGCTGGGCTGACTGAAGACACAGTAACTCAGCGAGCCGGGGACTGAGCCAGGGGTGGCAGATGGATGCGTTCCAAGATGGCTTGGTCACAGTCATGTAAGTCTGGCACCGGGATGGGGACAGCTGGAGAGCCAGACTCAGAGGGATTTCAGCTGCAGGGCCCGGCAGGAGATCCCAGGATGCTGCTGCACTGCCTGCCTTCTATACCGGAGCCGCGGCCCGGCCTCCTTCTCGCCATGATGCTGCCTGGCCTCGGTTCAAGGAGAGGGGTCAAGAAATTGGCACTTGTGGGGATGAGCATTGGGTGTTATATGGAAACCAACTTGACAATAAACTATTTGTAAAAAAAAAAAAAAAAATGAAAAAAGAAAAAAGAAAAGAAATTGGGAGCCATGTTCAAAGCAACCCTGGGCTGGAGAAAGACTCCAGCAGAGTAGCTGGTGAACGTCTGTTTTCCTGCAGCCTGCCGGGGCCAAGTGCAGTGGTGTGAGGACCAAGGTATAAGGTTAGCTTCAGCTGGCCCGCATACTAAGCCTCACGGCACCCAATAAGAAGCCTTACTTCCCAATACGGAGGAAGCTGGGTGTGGGCGGGTGCAGTCAGGGCTGAGCCCAGGCAAAGAGTGACATGGGGAAGACCAGTCCCTGCTTTCCTTTGTGCCTGACTGCCCCCCCCCGCTGCCCTTGACTTCCCCCTCCCCCACACTTCACTCACGTCTGGCCCTAACATGCATGGACTCACAGAACCAGCTCGTATTTGGGACCCCCGTGGGCTCTGCCTGCCGGTCTTCAGCCCGCATAACCTGCAAGCCCTTAACCAAGGCTGTACCTCCTGGATTTGTTCCCTCTGGTCAGCCCCAGAATTCACGAGCTTGTGTGAGGGTGGGCTGGTGGTGCACGGGTGATGCTCTCTGGAAGGGCGAGCCTTGTGCAGACCTACTTGCTGCCTGTCTGCGTGCAGGGGCCTTGGCTCTGAGCACCCAGTGGGCAGGAGGACCATGCTTCCACTCCCCGGCCCATCTGAGGGGACCCGCAAGTTCATGTGACACTTCAAATAGACAAAGGAAGGAAGGGATATTGGGAAGGGAAAGCAGCAGGAAAAAAGTTATAAACAGAGCTTTGAAAAATAATAAAATCCTAGCACTGAGCAAGGAATGAAATTCTAGAGGGTTGGTGGAGATAAAAGGTGGGGGATCACACAGAACCCCCACAGGACACTGAGGGGCATGTCAGTGGGCCCTGAGCCCCTTGACGCCATGTGGGCCTGGCCATCTCTTAGGGCTCTCTCTCTCCAGAGAGCACCGTGTGCAGTCAGTCCTATGCACCATGGGTGTGACTGTCCCCACAACCAGCATCTGGCTCTTTGCAGCTCCCCTCATAAAATGAGCCCTAGTGAAAGGCCACGGCCTGGCCCTTTGTACTGATGTTTCCCAGAGGCCCAATTGTGCACCAAGAAATAAAAACATAAGTATAGAACTAGGCCCAACAGGAAATTTCTTCTACGTAAATAAGACCTGGAGTGCTGGGGTGCTCCCCAGCTCCCAGGCTCAATAACATGGAAGGCTCAACCCCAGCCTTCGAAGGCTCTGGGCTCCTCCTTCTCCACTGGGTAGCTCTGTGCACACAAGCTGGTGAGGGCCCCGGCACACACTTCCATGCCAGTTTCTAACTTTGGTAGTGAGACAAAGTATATTCTCTGAGTTTTCAGCCTCTGCAATCTTTGAACCTGGCTTAGCTTTGCGATCTGGCAGAGCTCAACTTGAAATCCTAGCCTGGTCCACTCAAGCTCTGAGCCCCAATCAGCCTTCACTGCCCACCCCCACCCTGGTCAAGTGGGCTCTCTCCAATGTCCATCTTTTTTTTTTTTTTTTTTTTTTTGTTTTTTTTTTTTTTTT
>NW_027531318.1:5712213-5857214 GCF_008692635.1 Crocuta crocuta
TTTTTTTTTTTTTTTTTTGGTGTTTATTTATTTTTTGAGAGAGAGAGAGATAGGGTGTGAGCTGGGGAGGTACAGAGAGAGAGGAAGACACAGAATCTGAAGCAGGCTCCAGGCTCCGAGCTATCAGCACAGAGCCTGATGAGGGGCTCAAAACCACAAGCTGTGAGATCATGACCTGAGCTGAAGTCAGACGCTTAACTGACTGAGCCACCCAGGCGCCCCTCCAACGTCCATCTTTAATGGGATTGGCCTGAATGCTCCTGTCCATTAAGTCTTGCCCACCTTACAGTTTGCACCCTGTGGTGAATGGGGTTGCCGTCCCAATTCTTCATTTCCTTGAATCTAATTACATCTCTCTGTGTGTACAACCAGAGTCAGCACAGTATACGTCCCTAGCCCATTAGTGCTGGGTTGGGGCAACTGACTCCCTTTGACTGATGGAATGTGAAAGAACACATATGAGCAGGCTCTTTAAATGTGCATCTGTGATGTGTTTTGCTCTTTCGTGTTCTGGTTCCAGTATGAAATACAGGAGGAACAGCCCTTAGTCCAACCTTCAGGCTGGAGCAGAGATGCTCCAGCCAACCTGCAGACCCATAAAGAAAAATCAATGTCCGTAAGCTGTAGAGTTTAGGGATTATTTGTTATAGAGCATGCTCGAAGGAAAGGCTGACTAATACAGACCTCATGGGGAGAAACAGCCTGCATCATAGCCGATGTCGTTATCTTTCTGAATTTATGATTATAACCAATGGTCTCCCATGAGAGGTCACTTACACCAGCCAGCTCGGCACCTCCCTCAGCCTTCCTTCTCCAATGCTCTTCCAACCCGTGGGCTGCTTGAGGATCCCAGCCTACCCTGTAACCTGCTCACACAGCTTTTGATAGATGAGGCTGGTGGTTTTGCAATGCAGGTCACAAAACAGATCCAGAGCTAAACACTCTTCACCCATCCTTCTCCCCAGGAAAGTTCTGGTGATGAGGAGAGAGGGAGAGAAGGGAGAGGAACAGTTGTCCGGTGCCTCCTGCTGGGGGCCTGATCTCTCCTCTCCACAGAAAATGCTGTTTTTTAAAACCTATTGTAGGGGTGCCTGGTTGTCTCAGTTGGTTAAGTGTCTGACTCTTTTTTTAAAAAAAAATTTTATGTTTATTTATTATTAAAACAGAGAGAAACAGAACATGAGTGGGGGAGGGGCACAGAAAGAGGAAGACACAGAATCAGAAGCAGGCTCCAGACTCTGAGCTGTCAGCACAGAGCCTGATGCAGGGCTCGAACCCACAAACTGTGAGATCATGACCTGAGCTGAAGCTGGATGCTTAACCAACTGAGCCACCCAGTTGCCCCAAGTGTCCACCTCTTGATTTCAACTCAGGTCATGATCTCGTGGTTCGTGAGATCAAGATCCATGTTAGGATTCTCTCTCTCCCTCTCTCTCTCTGCCCCTCCCCTGCTAATGCTTGCTCTCTCTCTCTCTCAAAAATCAATAAACTTAAAAAAATTAATTGTAGAATATATATATATAACAAAGTTTATCATTGTCACCATTTTTAGGTGTACATTTCTGTGGACAGTGGTAAGTACATTCACATTGCTGTGTGGCCATCACTATCATCCATTTCCAGAACTTTTCATCTTACCCATCACACACTAACTCCCCATTCCCCACGTCTCCGAGCCAAGATGACCACCATTGTTTTTCTCTCCCTATGAATTTGACTATTTTAGGTATTTCGTATCAGTAAGATTATATGTGTCCTTTTGTGTCTGGCTCATTTCATCTAGTGTAATGTCTTCTAGGTTCATCCATATTGTAGCATGTGTCAGAATTTCCTTCCTTTTTAAGGCTGAGTAGTAACTTGTTGTGTGTGTACATGACATTTTGTTTATCCATTCAATCTGCCAATGCATCTTTGAATTGCTTCTACCTTTTGGCTGTTGTGTATTCATGCTGCTACGAACATGATGTACCAAAGGCTAGTGTTTCTTCCCCCTGGTGAAGCAGCTGGAGGGCAAATACCAGACGTTGTATCTGAGGGAAGTGCTAAAGTCAAGGCTGGGAAATGAATCAAACCATGACATTCCCTTGAAGCCTCTCTCCTTGGGCTCGAAGTGAAGGAGAAGCAAAGAAGAGCACCTCAGCAATCCAACAACTTTTTCAGAAGAAACTCTTTATCTGATTTCTGCCCTCAAACATGTTAAGCCCTTGGTGGATACAGAGCTAAGGATTGCACAGAATCTGTAGTCCTCTACACACAGGTCACTGTCGTGTGTCATCTCCAAAGGTGGCCACCATCATTTTCTTCTCTCCTTGGACATGCATTCTACTCCACTCACCAAGAAAGGTGAATCTATCTCCTCCACCACACCTCCCTGGTGCCTTTCAACCTGGCCTGCCCTGTGATGTGCCTTCAACATGCTGGAAAGGATGCTGTACTGGTTCTGGGGTGGAGCCTTTGAAAGACCTGGCATCTTCTGCTCTATCAGAAGAATTCAGAAACCAGGTCAGATGGCTATCTACCAGGTCCACCATGAGGAAGCCCAAGTTAGCCATGTGGAGAGGGCACACAAAGAAGCACCGAGGATCCACGCTGACAGATGAAGCAAGGCCCCAGTCACACGATGCCCGTTGAGCCATCTCAGCCAGCCCCGCCACCATTTTGGGCATTCCAACTGAAGCCTGGATGTCAGCAAGAAGGTAAGTCATTCTTTCCATGTCCTGTACAAATGTCTGACCCAATGAATTTGCGGAGAATAAAATTATTGTTTTGGTGCACTAAGTTTCATGCACTATGCTTATTGCACTGCTTTAGTTATACAGCAAAAGACACACAGAAGTGGGGGCTAGCACTTCACCTGGGAATGTGGGGACACTGAGTATTTACTGTTTTATTCACATTCTTTTGGAACCTGAGCAGACAATAAGACAAGCGGAATCTTGTTTTCACAGCCTGTCCCATACATTTCAAGATATTCTGAGATGATTTAGATGTGAGGCTTTGTTAACCTTTCGCAGGCTTTCTTAACGGATACTATCATCAGGAAGGAGCCTCTAAAAACAAAAATTCTGACAGTCATTGATTGGCTGACTCTTAACATTTCAGAGCCTGGGGGAAGAATACAAATAGAGCCCCACATACCATATGTCTACATACCTAAAGACAATAAATCAGGCTAACAACCTATTCAGTTAAATAAAATATGTTCTATCTTGCCATTTTGAAAAAAAATACCTTCACAATAATCTCGAAGGCCAAGTTCACATTTACAGTTCTTGGCTCACGTCAGAATCTAGTGGTGTTAAGAGAGCTGGCGCTGGGTCCTGGCCTTTGTTCTATAGCCTATGTCTTCCCATGGAGCCATGGGTGGCATTTCCTCCTCTTGGCTGTGACAATACACACGGAGCATTGCCAAGCGCAGAAGCCCACAGGAGTGTCTGATGTACACTGTTTTGATGGTACTCAGTCACCTGCTGCCTGTGTGGCTGACCTTTAGGCTGCAGCCTCTCTTGGAGGCTTGGGCTAATACCTTCTCAGGTTGGAACTGATATGGTAAGTCCCATCATAAATCATATGATGTACAGTGGCCAAATCCTCCACACAAACAAAGGACCTCTCATTAGGTAGAACATTCTAGGGGCCTAGAGATCACCTCCCAGTAGCTAACAGCAAAGGCCAGTCCTCTCTTCAGGTAAGGATAATTCTTTGCTACATGGGGGCCCAGAGATGGTTCCCTTCTCCCTAGATGTGGACCGGTATTGATCGGAAATACTCCCCATGAGTGACATAATCTCAGTGGGAGTGATGCAGCAGCAGAAGCATTGTGGTTGCATAGTGAATTATCTGAGAAGCCCTCATTTTGTTTATTTTATTTTATTATGTTTTGTTTATTTATCTTTGAGAGACAGAGTGTGAATGGAGGAGGGGCAGAGAGAGAGGGAGACACAGAATCCAAAGCAGGCTCTGAGCAGTCAGCACAAAGCCCAACACGGGGCTCAAGCCCACAAATTGCAAGATCATGATCTGAGCCAAAGTTGGACGCTTAACCAACTGAGCCACCCTTGTGCCCCACAAGCCAACATTTTAAAAGGTCACAGGATGGGAGGTTCCCGGTGCAAGAAGAGAGACTCAAAATGACAGACCATGGCAGCAATAATGTCAGGAGAGCCTAGGATGAGCTAAGGCCCATGAAAATCATGATGCAAACTAGTCTTTTCAGCCATATTCCAGTGAGAAATGCCCAGAATGCTCTGCTCTGGGTGATGGTGTGTGGTACTGTAGATCTGCTCCCCTGTTCCAGAAAGCTCTGTGGAGTAGGAAATAGGTCCACTTGTCCAGTGAGAAAAGTAAGAGAGCCAAGAGAAATTGATTTATTTTTCCACATGATAAACCAGCCAGTTTATTATTTTGTAGTAAGATGTATAACTTTAACCAGGCAAATGGATGTACCTCTGGCAGCATGAACAGTGCATGTGCTTCCTAGACAGTGAAAGACTGACAAGGCAATGCCAAACCTTCGTACCCCATACTTGGATTTGGTAAGAAACATAAACTAGGTGACAGTATCAGCAGTTAGGCTTATATCTGGCCTACGTCTGGCTATAGATCGTGTGCTCAAAAGTGGATGGCTGTACACTGGGACGTCACCTCTGATGGCTGTGTTTGGGTTCCTCATTTTTATTGACAACTTGGACCAGAAAACCAAAGCTTTTTTCTTTTTTTTATCACTTTACAGATGACACTTGAGGGGGTAGGGGTAGGGCGCAGATCACTGACCAATAGCCTGAAGAGAATGGTCAAGATTCAAAATGATCTTGACTATAACAACAAAGGAAGCTTAATTGAGATTAATTTTATATGTTATTTATATAGGATATGTATCTGCATGTTCAGATTGGGGAAAACCTGGCTTAATAGGAATTCATGAGAAGAATCAGGGGGTTTTTAGTTCTTGTGAGCTCTGTATGAACCACAATATTATTACCCCCTGAGTATTAACACGACCTTATAATACATTGACAAAAATCCAGCAAATAGTCAATGACAGTAGTGGAAGTTTGCCATAGTCTGCTCTGGTCAGACCAATTCTGGAGGACTGCACCTAACATTGTGGCCTCATATTTCAATGATCAGGTGCAGAGAGAGGTGACTCAAGTGAGGACTATTGGAAATGGAGTCATTTTGAGTTGGTTGAGGAAGCAGAGCATTTTGAGTCTGAAACAAGAAGGCTTAGCAGAGACTCGCTTGCTGTCCCCTAACATTCAAAAGGTCATCATGGGGAAATGGCAATAGATTTATTCTGTGGTACTCAAGGCGGGGCAAGATTAGGATGAATGAATGGAAGTTACAGAAAAGGCTTCCACTCAACGCCAGAACAAATTTTCCAAAATTAATGTCATATCGTAGTTAGCTTTCTGTCCCTGGTAGTATCCACTGAGGGCACTGCACCAGAAGGCTTCTGGAATCCAGGAGGTACAGTATCTGAACAAAATGGAGGATTCTCTAAGAGTGGAAATTCCAAGCACCGTGGCAGGCTGCAATGCTCATCAAATTAGACCATGAAGGCCATCGTCTCCTGCCCCTACAGTAACAAAAGAATGGCTCTGGTCCCAGAATTAGATTACTTTTCCCCCTTAGTTTTGAAGGTTTGTAATAAATCAATAGCTTTGTTGCACCCAAACTGAGGTTCTGGCTTTTCACACTGGCAGCAGCGATTTCTCATTTGACTGTAATGCATTGGAATAAAATTAACTCACTTTCCATATGGTCAGGTGTGCAGAAAATCCACGTTCTTATTCATTTTTCCTGGATTGTGATTCTTTGTATGTTTCAAACATCTGCACCACTCAAGGTCTCCTATTTATAGCTGATGAGATGTTGAGATGGCCCAGGGGCTGACTTCTTATACTCATTCCTCTATAAAATTCACAGCAGCTATAAAAACTGGCTATTTTCTAGAAATTGTACCTTGATTATTTTTCATATACACAATGTGGCACCTGCAAAGATATATCTGTGCTGACCTCGTAAATGTGTGACTTGGCTTTCCTTTTCCCTGCAAAGAGCACATTTGATGAAAATCAGATGGAGTTTGAGGTCATAAGTGGTTGTTTGCCAAAGGAGTTGTACTCAGGGATGGGAAAATAACAACAATAGATGCACATGTCCTCAGGCTAAGACACTAATTATTGTGAAATGGACACTTTCTGAGGCAATAGGAAACTGTATACATTTGCATGAACTTGAGAAAGCTCTTGGGTGTTTCTGGGCCTCCAGAGTTGGATAAAAATATTCTCTAATACTTATAAGGCTGACTTTCCTGAGAACCCAGCTCATTTCCCCCCGTTGTGTATGTGTGTGTCATTATGGCTCTGGTAACATGTGCTACAGCAAATCCACAGAGGTTATCAGGAAAATCAGTCAATTATGCTCACGCTGTTGCTTCTGAGGTGAAGACAGAAGCCCACAGTCTTCATTACCTGATAGCAGCATATCAAAGGGAGGTTTATAATGCTTGGAAACATGACAAATTACGATTGCATTCACTTCCATCGCCAAACTTTTTTTTTTTTTTTTTAATTTAAAATGGATTCTCTACTGGGGCACCTGGGTGGCTCAGTCAGTTAAGCTTCCAACTTTGGTTCAGGTCATGATCTCACGGTTTAAGGGTTCAAGCCCCACATCGAACTCTGAGCTGACAGCTCAGAGCCTGGAGCCTGCTCCAGATTCTGTGTCTCCTTCTCTCTCTGCCTTTCCCCTACTCATGCTCTGTCTCTAAAACACAAATAAACTTAAAAAAATTTTTTTTAATGGATTCTGAATGTTTTAAGAACTTCTAATTGTCAGAAAGGAAACAACCTCAGAGATGCCACACATGGAGTTTTACCTAATCAATGAGCTTTGGGTAAGTACTAATTGGGAAATACACTCAATCTTTTCAAAAGGTCAATCAAGACTTTACCCCATGGCTTGAGGGACACCCTTGCCCCACTTTCTTTATTAAACCCTTCGAGGAAAGAAGAGAGGACAATTTATAGCATGTGTTGCCATTGGAGGTGGTGTTGTGATGTGGCATTGGGAAGACACCCAGTAGCTGAGTGCAGACCCGCTGTGTGGGCACCTGTGAAGGCCAGAGGTGTGTGTAAGTGGCCTGGGTCACTCTCCTGGCAGTGAAAAGTGAGCAAATACAAAGCTTCTTGACTCCCGTATTATACAGATTCTGAATTCAGAATTAAAAGGGACTTTAGAAATGACCTTCCTGAATCTTGGAATCTGTATGGGTAGCTCTGGGGGGGAGGGGAAGGGGAGACTGGAGGAGGGGAGGGGGAAAGCCAAATGGCAGGGCTGCAAACCTAAATCAAGCCACCTGGATAAGAATTTCTGGGGGTAGGGCCCAGGCACCTGTATTTTCTCAGCTACCTGAAGAACCACTGACCCTTGTCTAATCCCTTTACATATTGTGGTCTCATAGTTAACTAGGGCCAGAACGAGACGAAGACTCCTTGGGTGTGCTCTTTTTAAATATAAATAAGCTAGAAAAGTTAGATTTTGGTGTCTTCAGCCTTTCTGTTCTTCTAGATTTACTTCTTTGGTTATGTTCTCATTCCTACCCAATTCTCCTGGGTTTTGGCACTCTCAAATTCCTGCCCTTTCTGGCACCTTTCAGTGCTTGGGAAAGATCCATTCAGAGTCATTGTGGTGGGAATGTGTACGACCAATAACTCCTGAGTATTTCTCTTCCCTGGATATATGCGTTTGAACACATTGCAAAGCCTTTAAAATCACTTCACCCTTCTGGAAGTGACCTTTTCAGGTTGATCACGTATAAACAGAGTTTGGGGTTCAAGAATACAGTTCTCACAATGGGATGGCACATATTAGCCAATGGATAGAAAAGACATCTAATGTGAGGATGAGACACACGTTTTGTAATCCTTGCAATCACACATGGCCCACACTCCACATTTTAGCATGGACCAGTCCGGACATGGATCAGTCCACAGCATTGATTTAGTTCCTCTTCTGTACCATTGAGGAAGCTACGGCAAGCCCTGTGTGCAGGGACCCATACATCCCTCACGCTGTGTCACCAAAACAAGCTCTTCTGTGCTTCTTCAGGAAATCTGGGAGTTAGAAAAAGATTGGCGGTATTTCTTTTTTCCTAAAGAAGAAAAGTAAGGAAAATGGTAATGGTTGGATTAAAGGAAGAGAAAGAAAACTTCTAAAATATGTGTAGGGTTATCAATGAATGGTGAGCTGGAAGATGCTTTAAGTGTTTTTTTCTTTATAAAGTTTACTTATTTTGAGAGAGAAACGGAGAGAGCATGCAACTGGGGGAGCAGCAGAGAGTGATGGAGAGAGAGAATCTGGAGCAGGCTCCACGTCATCAGTGCAGAGCCCAATGTGGGGCTCCATCTCACAACTCTGAGATCGTGACCTGAGCCGAAACCAAGAGTTGGATGCTTAACGGACTGAACCACCCAGGCGCTCCAGTGGTTTTTTTTTTTTTCAATGAATAGGTTTNAGAGCCCAATGCGGAACTTGAACTCACAAGCTATGAGGTCATGACCTGAGCCAAAGTCAGATGCTTAGTCAACCTAGCCACCCAGGCACCCCAGGAGTGAAAGTAATTACACTAAATACACTGAAGTAACTTAAAAATCAAATACTGTTTGCTTTGGGAGCTTATGGGTTCCAGCCCCATGTCAGACTCTGTACTCACAGCGCAGAGCCTGGAGCCTGCTTCAGATTCTGTGTCTCCCTCTCTCCCTGCCCCTCCCCTGCTCATACTCATGCTCTGTCTCTCTCAAAAAATAAATAAACATTAAAAAAAACTAAAAAAAGAAAAATGAAAAAAAGAAAAAATTCCCTGGATAAGAATCTATACCATACAGTCGCCCTGTCCTGTAGGTAAGAAGCCGCAGGAGGGGCTGGCACAGGCCAGTGTATCTGCAGAAGTAAGTTCTGCTCACAGATGTGGAAAAATACTGACTTTCCCTTATTATTCAGTGTATATTATACAACATATTACATTTTAAAAACGAATTGCCAGAGTTTGCACAAATAGAAAATGGTTACAAATTGCCAGCAGGCTTGGCAATTTAACAATTCCCCACCCCCACAGGGAGGTAGGATTTCTTCATGCTTACAAGTGCATTAAAAATAAATGTTTTTTAATATAATTTTATAACTTGAAATTTCCTGTAAGCATGCATTATTTTTATAGTTAGAAACACAAATTCATGTTTTTAAAGAGTAGGTCTGGTCCCAGAGGTTTATGAGTTTAAAAAGCAGAGATGCAGGCTGTTCGGTTGGCCATAGCCCAGCGTTCATGCAGATGCTGCCATGTCACCAGCAGTTCCCCATTCCTTTGACTCGAACTTGCCTGTTGGAAGTACAGCTGCTCTCAGAGACGAAGGATGTCAAGCTTCACTCAGCATTCAATGTGGCACTTCGTAAGACTCTGCCTCAGGAGCAGTTTTGATAGCTGGAAAGTGATAGTATGGAGAACCCAGGTGCCAGGGCGGGAGGTCAAGGCTGGGCCTGAATAGGGCCTCTCGGGGCTGCTGGGTTGCTAATGTTTTCTCATCCTCTGTGACTTGTGAGAATGCTTTACAGGCTTTGGAAATGCACCTGCTCATGGCAAGTATGTGAGGATTGACTCGGATCAGCCCCCTTTCTCCAGGAGGATAGAGGGAGACTGCTGACTTCCAGATGGTACAGGTCAGGGAAGTGACAAGGAAAAACTTCTTGTGCTCTCTCTGCCTGTGAACATAAAGTGGCTTTATCTGTAGAAATAGCTTGGAAAAAGAAGCATGGGACACACATGAGGGCTGTGTGCTGAGTCTTATCTGTGCACAAGAAATCTATTCAATAAGTATTTATTGAAAGCAGCCAATCCCTTCCCCAAGGAGTTGCATGTTAGTGCAGGGAGCCAGGCGACAAACAACCAACATAACAGATAGGGACGTGATACGGGATGTTACAAGGTGCTAAATGTGTGGGGCAACCATGGGCCGAGGACATAGCAGAACTGAAATACCATGGAGTCTCTGGGGGCGAAGATGGCTCCCGAAGCCTCCCTTCCAGGTCTGGAGGGGAATGGGGCACAGCCACAGAAGAACTGGTGGGTCTTGGGGGGGAGGGAAAGTTCCTCAAAGGCGGAGACAGGGGAGTTAGTGGCAGAGGGATCAGGAGTCTCATTCTTGTGGGCTGGCGAGTAGAAGAGAGAGGCTCTCCCCGTTCCTGGGCTGGATGACCTAATAAGGCTTCTTCCATCTTGCTTGCTTGAGTCTGGCCTGAGAGAGGACACCCTGTTCTCCCTGGCAGGCACTGCAAAGGCCACAGTGTTTAGGATTTCGGAGCACCACTGTGTGTTCCAGCCAAAGACTCTCCATGTGACTTTCCACAGGGGTGCAAGGAGGGGAGGGGTGGGGAGGGGAGGGTGCAGGGGTGGAGGAGGGCGTAAGAGCAAGTAGAAGGGTGCAGAGAGGGAGAGAGATAACAAGAAGAGGGGAGGGTGCTGAAAGTGAGGGAGACAGTGGAGGAAGGAGGAGGGTACAGGAGATAGGGGAGGGTACAGGGAGGTGAAGGGAGGGTGCAGGAGGCAGGGGAGGTGCAGGGAGGAAGGAGGAGGGAGCAGGAAGGGAAGGGAGGGGCAGGGAGTAAGGAGGAGGATTCTAGAAGGGAGGGGGTGCAGGGAGGGAGAGGGTGCAGAAAGGGAGGAGAGGGGGAGGGAGAAGGTGCAGAGGGGAGCTTCCCATTTCAGTCTCTAGCACTGGGCTATCAGTAGAGACAAGGCAGACAGGAGAGAGGCCTAAGGGAAAGTGAGGGGCTCCAGTTGTATGTGGATAGTTTTCTAAAGGAGTTTAAGTGAAGGAGAAAAGTAATTGAGAAAGTGAGCAAAAGAAAGACCTCCTGAAGCAGGTATATTTGGGGATGAGAAGCATTTATGCAGTGTTTTTGTGTGAATCACAGCAGTTCTTCTCACGGGAGCACACGTGACCCTGACTGTGGCCTGGGCTCATCTGGTTACATTTCTTTCCCTGCCTGGTAGTAGATAATATGGGAAGAGACTCCTCCACCTGGAAGAGAAGTTATTTGTTTCCTATATCTGTTAAGCTCTTAGCATCTCTGAGCTAGAGGAAGTTTCGAGAGTCTGCAGAGTCCCGTGCTGCCTTTTACAGGGAGGACACTGTCTTGGTGGCTGCACAAGGGTGAGCCCAGCTTGGGTTCCCTACAAGGCTGTGTCCCTAACATGACTCCCAGGGTCTCGTTTTTTGCAAATAAAAGACTGTTTTGTTTGTGTACTCTTTGCCATTAAAGAGCACATTCTGAGGACTAAGGTTTCCTTGTGACATGCCAAGTAAGGTCAGTGAGTGCTTTGTCACCTTTCAGATGTCTAAACTATGAGTTGGGGGCACTCTGCCCTAGAGTTGAGATTTTATATTAAAGTAGCCTTTAGTATCTTTCATAAGCAACACCCTCGACCCACGCAGGAAGGCACTTGCCTTGCCCTAGCAGGAGTTTCTTCCAGGGCAAGGGTTAGAAAGTGGGACTGTGCAGGACCCGAAAGCGAGTTTGCGCCGGCGCAGGGCTGTAGGAAATGCGTTTGCGCAGGCGCTGCTCTGCAGAAAGTAGGTTTCTTTGCGCAGGCGCCGCTGTAGAAAATGAGTTTGTGCAGGCGCTGGCGCTAACTCCGGAGTCCCCGCAGCGGCCAGGCCAGAGGATGGTCTTTACTTGGTTGTGTGACCTTGGATGAGTCCTTTCACCTCCCTGATCCTTTGTTTCCCATTGCAGCAGGGAGTGGGTGTAGTTAGACTGGTGTTTCTGGAACCCATGACTGAGGTCGCTGGTAGGTAGAAAGGTAAGAGAGGGCTTAGGAGAGGGAACCCGGCTGCCCCCGGACTTCATCCACAGCACTGCCAACTTCTCTCATGTAATATAATCTCATATGTGATACATAGGATAGGATATAATTGACAGTATAAGATGATACATTTCAGGGTACAGTTATAATTGAAAGAAAGATTCCATTGAGTAAGAAGTTTGAAAAATCCTTGCATCAGGTGGCTTCCGAGGCCCATTTACCACCACGATCTGTGATTCTCTTATTCATTAAACAGTCCTCAGAGGTGCCAGAGAAGACTGGCAGAGTTAACTTTGCTTATTTAGAAGCCCGAAAAAAATGCCAAGAATTCCCAGTCAGAAAGACACCCTCTGGCTCCTCATTTACCTGGAGAACCAAACACACTCACTTGTCAGATTGTGTAGGTCTAGTGAAAGAAATGCCGGTATGGGAGGAGCCCTCTAACTGCTCCGGGGCAGATATTATTTCAAGCCAATTCTACACTCAACTGTCACTGGGATTTATCTGAGCAGGTGAACCCAGACCCCGAGGCAGTGGGCAGAGCAGGAGGGGGCCTGCCAGACAAAGCCCATCTCAGGCAAATAAATATGTCACCTTCCCTCCCTAACCTTCTCCCTGAGAATGAGGACCAGGGCTGAGGATGGGATCCACTCGCCGATCACACTGTATATAGAATTATAGCATCAAGGGATTTTACTATTGGGCTTTAGTAAGGAAAAATCTGAATTTCAACCGGCGAGACCAACGGGTGGGAGCAAATTGCTTGGCCAACTCAGCATTTGCATCTTAGGATGGTTTCATGGTTCTTGATTTCACTCGACAAATATTTATTGACAATCTGCCATGAGCTTGGCAATGTCCTAGAAGCTTGGGTTACATTGGTGAGCAAAACAGACCCAAATTTTGGTTTCCTGGAGCTTACATTCTATTGTGTCATTCACTTGTCACTTGCTAGGCTCTCCCGAGGGGATGTGTTACTCAAGTGTCTGAAGGGGAAGTTCTAGGGTGGAGGTTATAGCTGGTGCGTGGGGGTAGTAACAGTACTTGTGCCCAGGGCTGTTTAAAGATGAAATGGGTAACCCACTGCAAGTGCTTGGGGTGACGCCTCGTGCACAATAAGTGCTCAGTTAGGTGGGCGGTCCCACTGCTGTCATTTTTCTGCCTGTGTTCTGTGAAGATCTTCAGGGCAATAGGGATGGTGCCTTTGGCCCTATGTTTGGTTGCCAAGGGCACTGTGTCTGGGGAGAGCTTCAGAAGGAAGTGGGCTGTCAGAGGTTTGTTTCTCCTCTGCCTGGTGATTTATCAGGCGAGCAGGTGCTGTTGTCTGGGAAAGGAGAGGCCGCCGTCCCCAGGCCAGAGGCGACTGTGCCAGCCTCCCTTGGGCACATGGCCAGGGGGCCGCGTTCACCTGCAGGCTGTCTTCCAATCAAGGCACTTTGCTTTTTGGACTTGGCAGGATGCCTGTTCTGGAGGAGAAGCCTGATGTTCCTCTTCCCAGCCTCCCCTGTGTTAGGATCTCTGCGGCCTGAGAGCTGTGACCGAGGCACCGTCCTGCCTTGAACGGGCTGTGTGACCTGAAGTCATCCGCTTAACCTCTCTGGTCTCAGCATCCTCCTCGGCAGAAGAGACAGTAAAGGCTTACGGCTGAGGGACACTGTGAGGGTCAGGTGAGACAAGAAGGTGAAGGACTGTAGAACATAAGCCGGTGCTAGTCTCCCCCACCCTGCCGCCCCGTGGCTCTGTTCTGCCCATGGCTTTGCCCGCTAAGATCTTGCTGACTCTCACTTCTTTCAGTATTACCTTCTTGTCGTCAGAGTGATCTCCCAGCACACTTAGCCCCGTCTGTGATCCCAAAGCCAGGCAAGACCCAGGTTGCCGAGGTAGGACCCATATCTGTTGGGCCAAAGGCTTCTCAAATCAGGGTTGACCCTATTCCTCTTTGTGACGTCCTGTTCCTCATCCATGGACCCTAACCTGTAAGAAGGGCGTGACACATGTCCACTCCCATGTGGTGGAAACATCCGCAGGTGGCGAGCTGGCCCCCGTCTCCGGAAAATCTCTGTGTCATGTAAGACATTGTGGCCGAAATCGTTTGGTCGGAAATCTAAATGTGGGCTTTCCTTCTGCCAGAAGCTACAGAATGGGTTTGAAATGTATTCCTCAAGGCTTCATTTTCTTTCTTGGGCTTTCAGAGGCACAGCCAAGTAGCTAAGTCAGAGTCTTGGAGAAGATTCTGGTTGAGCACGGATTTCTTGTGCCTGGAAGGCCCAGCACCCCTAGTGATCCCACACACTGGCCTGGAACCCACCCCCTCCCACCAGTGAGTGCTCCCCAGACGCGCTGTCCCGCCCTCTCCTGGCTGCAAGGGGCTCCTAGATGCCCTTCTCACGGACGACTCGTGACATTCACAGCGGCTCAGATGGGCTTTGTGTATCTGGGAACTGGACGCTGCATGGGGTTCCGCTGACAACCCCTGCCGGGTGACCCGGGTCATGGAAGCCAAGGGCAAACTAAGGTTCTCTAAGGATAATGTTTCCAAAGCTCCAACTTCCACCTGATTATTTAAATGATAAAATGAAGACATTAATACTTAATATAGGAAATAGCCTGCTTGGAGGATCAGGTTAATTACTTTAATCCTCCAGTCCCCATTTTCAGAGAGAATCTGGTCATAATCAGTCATGTAATAAGAGTCACCAGATTAATGTGGGCGGGGAAAGTAAAATGATATATGTAGGGACAGTAGATACTGGTGAGGGCTAATGAGAAAAGAGAGCATTTACAAGTGCCGCTAGGATTTAGTGAGACTGAGTATTTGGGCCAGAGATGGTATGTTGTTGTTGGAAGCCAGTAGCTCCCAGTCTCTCTTCTGTGCTGATAGAGCCAAAGGACACATTTGTGGAATGGCACACTCAGGCTGTGCTGTTAATCAAATATGATCATGGGCCTCCATAAACCATGCTTTGCAGTATTAAAGCCCTTGGGAGGTACCCTCCTCTTGAGTCCGGGCTGGTCCTATACTTTGCTTTAACCAAAAAACAATGATGGAATTTACATTGCACTAGTTCCAGACATTAGTCTTTTTTTTTTTTTTTTAATTTTGTAATGTTTATTTATCCTTGAGAGAGAGAGACAGAGAATGACTAGGGAAGGAGCAGAGCAAGAGAGGGACACAGAATCTGAAAAAGGCTCCAGGCTCTAAGCTGTCAGCACAGAGCCCGACACGGGGCTCAAACCCACGAACCGTGAGATCATGACCTGAGCCGAAGTCGGACGCTCAACCGACTAAGCCACCCAGGCGCCCCCAGACATTAGTCTTAAGAAGACCTTGCAGCTCCTTTTGGATGACCTGAGCGTCTGTATAAGAGGTCAAGCTACCTTGACAGATACCACTGCAGGGACACGTGGAAAAGTCATAGGGAGAGAGAGGCTCAGATACTAGATATGTAGAGAGAAGTCCGGCTGTCCCCACATGTCACCTGAGCCCAGCCACTAGCAAGCCAGCTGAGTTTGCCCATCCAAGTGAGCCCTGGTAACACCAACAGAAGAACCACGCAGCTGTCAAGAATTCTGAGAAAAAGTAAGGTAGTCATGGTTTTAAGTCACTAAGTTTCGGTATAGTTTGTCATGCAGCAGTAATTCCCAGAACCACCCAGTTCTCAGGACAAATATTGTAACCTCACCTCTCACTGGGACACTCAAATATATCACCATCTGTGTCAGTCAGGGGTCTCCAGGGAAACAGAACCAAAGGATGTGTTTACATATAGGAAGGGATTTAGCTTAAGGGATTGGCTCACATGGTTGTGGAGACTTGGCGAGTCTCAATCTGATGGATGAGGCCAGCAAGAATCAGCGAGTGGTAGTTGAGTCCAAAGGCATCTGCTGAAGGCCAGGAAGAGTGAAAGCTGTTCTGGAAAATTCCCTCTTGCTTGGGGGTTGTTAAGTTAGCCTTTTGCTCTATTCAGGCCTTCAACTGATTGGATGAGGCCCACCCACACTTAGAGGGCAGTCTGGTTTACTCAGAGTCCACCAATTTAAATGTAAATCTCATAAAAAACACCCTCACAGAAACATCCAGAATAATGTTTGGGAGATATATATATATATATTGTGTATATATATATATATATATATACACACATAATATATATATCATACATGAACACTGTGGCGCAGCTATATTGACACATGAAAATAGCCATCACATAATCTATGGACAAAAAACTAGTTTTCTTTCTTTCTTTCCTGGGTTAATTTTGTTATCTATTTTTGTTCTTCTTATTACCTCTTAGAAGCAAATTCAACAAGATGTTTGTTCTTATGAGCAAAACTCACCATAATCAAAACATATTCTTAGAGCATCTGGGTGACTCAGTCAGTTGAGCATCTGACTTGATTTCAGCTCAGGTCATGATCCCAGAGTCATGAGATCGAGCCCCACATCTGTACTGTTAGCACAGAGCCTGTTTTGGGTTCTCTCTCTCCCTCACTTTCTGCCCCTCACCCTCTTGCACCTGTGTGTGCACATGCACACTCCCTCTCAAAATAAATACATTAATTAAAAACAAACAGACATGGAGGAGGGCACTTGTGGGGATGAGCACTGGGTGTTATATGGAAACCAACTTGACAATAAATCATTAAAAAAAACACGTTAAAACTTTTTTTATGTCTTTATTTTATTTTGAGAGACAGAGAGCGAGTGGGGGAGGGGTAGAGAGAGAGGGAGACGCAAAATCTGAAGCAGGCTCCAGGCTCTGAGCTGTCAGCACAGAGCCCGACGTGGGGCTCGAACCCATGGACTGTGAGATCATGACCTGAGCCGAAGTCAGACACCTAACCTACTGAACCACCCAGGCGCCCCTCAAACATGTTTTTAAACACACTGAGGACCTGGGGCTTCATTGTACCATGCCTCAGATCAGAGAAAATTAGTTCTGGAAGGACCACGGGTCATCAGATGATTTTTTATCTCCACACTAAATACTTGTGTGGTTTGCTGTGTGACTGATGATTTCAAGTGAACATCCTTTACAGATTGTAAAAGGCATTTGTGAACACCTGGAGGAAGGAATGCTTCTGGAAAGAATGTCAGCTGCTTTGGCTGCGAGGGGAGGTGGTGGAACACTGGATGCTGCCTCTATGACAGCCAGTCCGTCTCTCCCTGCTGATGGAGCCACTTTTGGTTTGGGGGCATGTCCCCACTCCTGCTTAGGGTGGGCTTTCAGTAATCTAATGCCAGTCAGAATAATCCTACCTGTTTGGTTCAGGGGAGGATATGTAGCTTGAATTACTCCGATCAGAGGGAAGCTCAGAACTCTTTACTAGGGCTGGGGGGTGGTGGGGAAGAAAGTTTCTCTTCTATGTGTTGTGGTAGGAATATTGGTACAAAGCCTAGAGTAACTGTAGTACCAAGGAGAAAGCCCGCAGGAACGTGCAGAAAAGAAGAGAACCAAAGAATTGCAGAAGAATGGAGCCAGAGCTCCAATCAATCCAAGTCTCAAATCCATTTTACATCTGGACTTCTGTTTGTGAGCCCTACTAAATTCTTTTTAATCTCTTGGCCATTTTAAGTTAGAATTTCTATTCCTTCCAAACGAAAGCATGCCGATTGTACATAATATGCCCATCTGCCTTTCGAGAAGAGTTAAATTGTCAGTTGACAATTAAATTGACTGGTAAAGGGACTCTTACAATAAGGCCACTTACCTTTCTAAATATTTTGAGATTTGAGACGTCACCAGGGGGCTCAAATAGGGCCAGAACTTTAGTTGCTCTCAGGCTGAGGGCTACCCCTTTGAGAAGTTTCCTAGGACGCAGGAATGACAGATCAGTTACAAAACGGATTTGGGACAGTGCAGGGCAGGGCAAGCCTATGTAAACAAGTATCTGGGAACCGGTAGAGATGTGATGTCCCCTCCGCTCCCTAAGCCTCATGGAAGGAGGGACTGTCTGGCCATGGTCAAATTTCTATCCCTATTGGTGTATGTGGGAAGACTCAGGCCACAGTAATTATGACATGTGGTTAAATATTTAGAAATTCTATATCAGTTGGACACTAGGGGAGATTTAGAAAAGCTCTAAAGTTATGTTTTCCTTCTGGGTACCTGGCCCTTCTTTTCTCCTTTAATTTCATTCCCCGACTTTCAACCAGGTAGTAGATGTTCACTGCATTTCAAACACTGCTGTTTGGAAAGTACTGAACGTCAGTCACATACTCTTTATTATACATAACGTAGGGTACCAGAAGCTCAGTTAGAAAACCCTTAACTTTTAACTACCCTGTAGCAGCTTGAATAGTGATACCACAAAATACATGTCCACCTGGGATTTTGAACGGGACCTTATTTGGAAAAAGGGTTTTTGCAGATGAAATTAAAGATCTTGAAATGAGACCATCCTTGATTATCTGGATGGGCCCTAAATCCAATGACAGGTGTCCTTAGAGGAAGAGGAGAAGACACAGGAGGGGAAAACCAGAGGAGGCTACGTGGTGATGTAGGCGGAGATTGGAGCAGCCTCCAGGAAGCAGGAGAGAGGCGAAGGATGGATTCTCCCTCAGAGCCTCCAGGCGGAATCCAACCCACCAACACCAGGCCTCCAGAACTGCACGGGAATAAATTTCTGTTGTTTTAAGCCACCCAGTTTCTGGCAGTTTGTTACAACAATCCTGGAGAACTAATATATATTCCATCCTCCAATTGATCCTTGGCTTCCTTGTATAAAAGAGAGTGTCCGTCCTGTTTGCATATATCTGATGATTGGAAACTTCCTTCCATCCAGCTGAACGCACCCCCTTTTCAGATGGCTTGCACGTGGTAACACCTTCCACATACAGCCCCGTTTACACACATGGGTCTTCTCTTAGTCCTTGAAAAGGTCCAGCTTTTCCCCAAAAGTCTTTGCCTTCAGTGTTTTATCTGCTCTTTGTCAGGTCATTCTTTCAAATCTCAGCTTAACGACGGGCCCCCGGGAGATGGCGCCTGAGCATGCGCACTGGCTCAGGTGGGGCTCAGGTGAGCCGTGCCTGCATCTCTCGCGCGATCCTGTTGTCCCCGCTGCACAGCGCCTGAAACCCCAACTGCTGCTCAGTCTAGTCACCGGCTTGTGTGTGGGGTGCCTGCCCCATTAGACGGGAGCCCCAGGGGCAGGGCTCCTGCGTGTTCCCTGCATCAGTGTCTTGCTTAGAACGGATACTGTACTGCGCAGAAGGAAATGCAGAATTTCACTTATTGTAAGATGCACCTTTTCCCACATTTTGATGAAAATGAAATACATTTGATGTCGGGTTGGATTTGATGACATCAACACAAATGAACTTTTTTCTCTCCATATTTCCTCCTTTTCCCTATGCTCTTTCAACCAGTTATTCTTTCTTTATTGCTTCAAGAGAGAGGCCTACGTGGGGCAAAAGCAGAAAAAAAAAACAAAAGCCTTTGGACTATGTGTTTCCTCAAACCAGAACCATTAAAGAGATTCTGCCAGGTGCCCAAGAAGCAAAAACATCTCTCTGTGAAGGAGTGGCTCAAGGAGAGAGTCAGAGAAGCAGCTGGAAAGGTAAAAACTGTGAAGGCAGTCATGCAGACGTGCAGTGAGTCTGCAGGCAAGGGCCCCGTGCTTCCGGTGGGGGGAGGGGGGGTCCCTCGTTCCACACATTCCTCCAAGAGCTTCGAGTGTCACCTCCTCGGACCTCCGCTGCAGTCTTGTGCAACAAGAACCACGGCTTCCCTTGGATGACAGAGATTCAGACAGAGAAAGCGGATGTTTACCCCAGTGACCCAGCCAGCAGGCGGCAGACCAGGGATACGGGGGTCTGCATCTAGAGTTCTTACTCTAACCGACTATGCTAAGGCTGCGTCTCCATAATTCCAGAATGTTCTCCCAAGACTGGAGAACCTGAGGTCCACTTGGCAAAGTGGGGTGCTGGGAAGCAGCAACACCGCACACATATTGTGTCTTTGTCACATTTCTAGGCTAATGGGGTGACACAGACTCGCAGAGAGCTGGGGGTGGTCTCCCCCATATCTCCCATGGCACAGAAGCATCAGAGTGACCGTGACACCCTCCCATAACATGGCCCAGCGATGGTGCGGAAGACCAAGGATGTGACATGGACTGCAGCACGGGCCAGCTCTTCAGCACATGGCTAATGTCCAAGGCTGGAAATGGGAAAATCCCTGCATGGATGTATGGAGTAGGCCTTGAGGGCTAGACATCCCCTCAATGCCTTGGCACTAAGAGAACCTACCAGAAGTCAGACATGACCTCTGAGAAAACTGGAAAACCTCAAATTAAGTGATATTCCATTCTCTGAAAGATTGGCTTTTTAAATGGAAAATGGGTAATAGAAAAGCTAAGTTATCTTTTTTGTTTGTTTGGTTTTTTTACATCTGAGAATTAAAGACCTTTGCACATAGGGCTTCCAGTGAAACCTTATTAAATGATTGGCATAAATCCATTGAGTAGAAATCTGCTTCCTATAGCATGCATGCATTTATTTGGGTTCCATTCCTCAGACCACACGCAACTAGTTGAATCCCTTTTCTACCAGATAACTCTTGTTTTTGCCAAACCAGTCTTTGCTGTCCCAGCAGAGGGTTGTCATACTTTTTAAAGATCCATATTCCTAGTATATAATTTATGTACAGTAAAATGTACCCATTCTGGGCGTACAGTTCAATGAAGTGTGACAGCTATGTACACCCTTGTAACCACTAGCACAATGAAAGCGTAGAACGTTTCCATCACACCCCAAATTCCCACATGGCCCTTTGCAGTCCCCTCCTCCCTCAGTATTGGCCCGAGGCAAATGCTTTTCTGCTTTCTGTCACTCTGGATTAGTTTTGCCTTTCCAAGAATTTCATATAAATGGAATCATATGTCATATTTTAAGTTTCTATGAAATAAATGGAAAAGGCAGAGAAACCCCATCAAAGAGAATGGGTATCGCTGAAATGAACCAGCTTGGCCAGCTTGCCTGGCACTGCCTGAACTGGAGACAGCCGTCCTACAGAGCTGCCGTCAAGTCCTTACCCCCCTCACATCCTCCCTCCGCTCCCTGCTGTGTGGCACACTATATCTGCTACCATCCCCATCCCTCACTCTTGGAACCCTGTTTCCCCTCTTGGACCACATTTGCTGTTTGAGAAAGTAAACAACAAATGAAACCTCTGGAAAAGCATCTTTGCTAAAGAGGTTGCAGACCTTTGGGAAGAACTAGACAGGAAGTGTGTCCACTCAGTTCTTACTGACATCCCAGATAATGTAAACTCCCCATTTCCTCTACAGCTGGCTCAGGAATTGGCCTCTCTGACACAATGAGAGAAGCTTCGGTTTCTCATTATTTAACAGTTGGACACCCCTTTGCTCTCCTGGCTCCTAGTACTATCCTTTCCTCTCTTGTCAAGAGTTTTGTTTTCTTTCTTCATCTTCACCTCCAAGCTGAAAAGAGTGTGAGAGAGAGCAATGGTCTAGTCTTTCAGTCATTTCCTCTTCTTAAACCTGCCTGGTTCCTCACCCATGTGCAGAACATTTTTTATGCCTGAATATACAGAACTGGGCTTCTGGACTAGAGCTATCAGTTGACATACTGTTGTTATTCTTCCCAATAAAAGTTCTTCCACAAGAGAGTGGCTGGTGGTAACAGAATACATCTGCAGAAAACAAAATGAATATGCAGTACATATAAAACAGAGCACATTATCCTCCTCTGGTTCTCTGAAGCTTATCAGCGTGGGCAGGGGAAGTGTCAGTGCCTTCCACAGTGTGTGGGTTGGATCAGTGTTTCTCAAAATGTGGTCCCCAGACCAGTGGTATCAGCACCACCTGACATATTAGTTATCTGTTGCTGTATGATAAGTTACCCCAAAGTTTAGTGGCTTTAAATATCAATAAACTTGTCTTCTTTCACATAGTTTCTGTGGGTCAGGAATTTAACAGTGACTTATCTGGATGAACTTGGTCCAAGGTTTCTCATGAGGTTGCAGTTAAGTTGTCACCCAAAGCTGCAGTCACCTGAAGGCTCAAGTGTGGTTGGAAGTTGATGCTTAGAGAATGAGAGAGAGCCTTGTCCTGAAATCACATGCCACCACATTCATTGGATATAGTTAGACTTGGGTCAATGTATCTAGCTCATGCTCCAAAGGATGAAAATAAGACTCCATCTTTTGAAGGGAGAAATGTCGAAGAATTTATTGACATATGTTAAAATTATCGCACCTGGCTGAGAAATACAAATTTCTTGGCCCCACTCAAGACCTAATGAACCAGAAACTCTGGGGTTTGAGTCCAGCAATCTGTTTCACAAGCCCATGGGTGATTTGATGCTGGCTAAATTTGAGGAACCGCCAGATTAAACTAAACACTGAGAAAACCTCACTTCACTTCTTGTTAACTGTGGTGAAGCCTTACCAACCAAGGCTGTCTTTTAGCAGCTGGGTATGAATGAATCTAATGAAAGACACTAGCCTTACCTCAGGTTAATCGACAACAAAGGTTTGGTAGGCAGAATAATGCCTCCCATCAAAGATGCCTACAGCCTAGTGAATATGTTGCTCAATAACATGGCAAATGGGACTTTGTAGCTATGATTAAACTAAGGTTCTTGAGTGTATCTTGAACTTCAGAAGGTTATCTTTGATTATCCAGATGGGCCCAAGGTAATCACAGCGTCCTTATAAGAGTGAGGCAGGAGGGTCAGAGTCAGAACCCGAGAAGAAATATGATGATGGAAGCAGAGGGAGACTGGAAGATGCCATTGTGCTGGCTGTGAAGACAGGGAAAAGGGTTTTCACCAAGGAGTGCTTGCAATCTTGAGGGTTAGGGAAGTGAAGAAGACAGATTCCTTTCCAGAGCCTCCAGGAGGAGTGTGGTTTCACCAACACTTTGATATTAGCCCACAGAGGCTCAAGGTGGACTTCTGACTTCAGGAACTAAAAGAGAATTAGCTTGTAGTAACTTGTTATAGCAGCATCAGGAAGCTAACACAGAGGGGCTCTTGTCTGAGCTTCCTTTTGGTGGAACAGAGAAGAGATTAAGATGAAGGGGGGTGTGATCGGCTTCCTCATATGCTTCCACAAGGAGAGTAGACATGGATTTCATTGCAAAGCATCTCATATTTTTACCTACATGAGAAAGATGCTCTAGAACTGCAACATTCAGTAGACAGTAACTATAGAAGCTATGTACATTAACATTTACGCTAATTAAAATTACATAAAATTACATCATAAAAGCCATCTATGAGAAGCCTTCAGCTAACATCATCCTCAATGGGGAAAAACTGAGACCTTTCCCCTTGAGATCAGGAACACGACAGGGATGTCCACTCTCACCACTGTTGTTTAACATAGTGCTGGAAGTCCTAGCATCAGCCATCAGACAACAAAAAGAAANGACTCCTTGACCTTAACCGCAGCAATTTCTTGACACATTCCCAAAAGCAAGGGAATCAAGAGCAAAAATGAACTATTGGAACCTCATCAAGATTAAAAGCTTCTGCATGGCAAAGGAAACAATCCATAAAACTAATAGGCAATGACGGAACAGGAAAATATAGTTGCAAGTGACATATCAGATAAAGGGCTAGTATCCAAAATCTATAAGGAACTCACAAAAGTCCACAACTGAAAAACAAACAATCCAGTGAAGAAATGGGCAGAAGATATGAACAGACACTTCTCCAAAGAGGACATCCAGATGGCCAACAGACACATGAAACGATGCTCAGCATCCCTCCTCATCAGGGAAATACAAATCAAAACCACACTGAGATACCACCTCACGCCAGTCAGAGTGGCTAAAATGAGCAAATCAGAGAACTCTAGATGCTGGCGAGGATGTGGAGAAACGGGCACCCTCCTACACTGTTGGTGGGAATGTAAACTGGTACAGCCCCTCTGGAAAACAGTGTGGAGGTTCCTCAGGAAACTAACAATAGAACTCCCCTATGACCCAGCAATAGCACTGCTAGGAATTTACCCAAGGGATACAGAAATGCTGATGCATAGGAGCACATGTACCCCAATGTTCATAGCAGCACTCTCAACAATAGCCAAAACATGGAAAGAGCCTAAGTGTCCATCAACAGACGAATGGATCAAGAAGATGTGGTTTATCTATACAATGGAATACTACATGGCAATGAGAAAGAATGAAATCTGGCCATGTGTAGCAACATGGATGGAACTTGAGGGTGTTATGCTGAGCAAAATAAGTCAGGCAGAGAAGGACAGATACCGTATGTTTACACATATAGGAGGATTAGGAGGAACTTAACGGAGGACCATGCAGGAGAAGAAGGGAAAAAATAGTGGGGGAGAGAGAGAGAGGCAAACCATGAGAGACTCTTGAATGCTGAGAACAAACTGAGGGCAGATGGGGGGGTGAGGGGAGAGGAAGTGGGGTGATGGGCATGGAGGAGGGCACTTGTGTGGATGAGCACTGGGTGTTATATGGAAACCAAGTTGACAATACTATTTGTAAAAAAAAAAAAAAAAGAAAAAATAATAAAATAAATAAACATTTAAAAAATAAATAAATAAAACACTGGCCTCAAGAGCTCCTGGGGATTCACAAGTGCCTTAGGGAACAGAACTGGGGAAGTATGTCTGTGTGTCCGTGTGTGTAAGGGAAGATGGGGGAGCAAGAGCTTCACCCCTGACTTAACTGGAAATTCTTCCATTGTGTTTATCTGCTGGGCTCACTCTAGTCCATTTGAAGAAAGGCTCCACAGTTTTAAAACGAAGAAAGATTTTAAAACCTTAAGGCTGGAAGGAGGTTACCCACCCCACTTCTTTTCTGTCCCTTCCCGGAATCTCCTGGAAGTCATTTGGACAAGATTCCTTCTCACTTAAGACCATGGCCAGAAGTAACAAGTCATTTGCATTTGAATATTAACATGGATTTATTATGTGGAGTTTCAATATTTGTGAAGGTTTCTTTAAAAATTGATTCACAAAATTATTTTAGAGGATGCGATTCATTTGGAAAGTAGTTTATTGGGTTGGTCGTTTTCCTCCTGGGATTAACTCAACTATTTTGTATTTCTATTCTCAGAAACATTATATTCTGTCTTATTTAAATGTACACACACACACACACACACACCTCTGTACTTTATAAAACACACTGTACCTGTCCGTTGCAGTTAAGTTTTATAGTTCTTCTGGCAAAAACTAGTAAAGTTTGGATAAAAAGGGAGGGCCTTTAGAAGTTTCTTCAAACCATATAATCTTCAACCCCCAAGGGACTTCCCTGTAGCACTGATAGCCCAGTTGGTTAGGGAGAAGCTGGATGAATAAGTGGTAGGAACCTCACATTTGATAGGGAAAGCTAAATAAGCTTTCTGTATTTTGAATGTTAAAGGTATTGAATGGGTAGAGGTCACATTTCTTGCCTCTGGCAGTAATTTCACTTTTATCAACTCCTGTCTCACATGAAATACATACAAATTCCCCAAACAGAGCAAAATCCCTGAGAATGGTGAGCACGTCTGTGCTTCTACCTCTCCGGGGCAGAATAAGACCTCAACAGCGCCCTTCTATGGACAAGAGCCTGTCTCTGGAGCTTGCCCAGGTCACACAGCCTCTCTAGGCTTCAATTTTCTCATCCTTGGAAATCCCAGAGGTTTGTGGATTAGTCGTGCCTGTCTTTATTTCTAGCCCTGAAGTTCTTTGATTATGTGATGGCTGAAAATAATTAAAATAAAATAATTCTGAATTTTAAGAAGGGAAATCCATCAGTTATGATTGCAGGAACAGAGACATCAGGCCACATTTAATAGCTGTCATTGTTTCCACTTAACTATGAATATGTCTGTAGCCATGTGTGAATGAGAGCAAGTCTCACTGCAAAATGCCATTGAGCAAGGCAACGCTGGAGGTGGTTTTCCTGCTGCTGAGGAAGTGAACACCCAGGGGCCCTTCATTTCAGTAGACCCTCTCCAAGGCCCTGGAAGGGGCCTTAGCAATATGATTACACGTTCGTATATTTTGTACACCTAGAAAAGTACAGTTATTTTAGCTGGAATCTGTTAAGACTGCCATTTGTTTCCATTTCTGCTTCCTCAGTTCTTGGGTGGGGTTGGGGTGGTCTGGGACATTTGGGGATCCAGCTGAGAAAAGATGAGCTAGGGGTATATTTGCTTTGAATTTAGTAGGATATGTATTTTTTAAAAAAATAAAATTTCTTTATTTTGAAAGAGCGAAAGAGAGAGAGAGAGAGAGAGAGCACATGTGAGCAGGTGTTAAGAGAGAGAGGAGACAGAGAATTCCACACAGGCTTTGCACGCTGTCAGCACAAAGCCCGACGTTGGGCTAGAACCCATGAACCATGAGATCATAACCTAAGCTGAAATCAAGAGGCAGACGCTTAATTGACTGAGTCACCCAGGTGCCCCAGAATTTGACAGGAACTATCGATGTGGGTCACTTCAAGGAATCTCAAAAATCCCTAGGAGTTTAGACTTTTTCCCCTTTCTACAAAACCTCTCTTGTAGGGGTTAATATAACAATTGGTAAGAAGTCAGAGAATAGGAAAGAAGAAGAAAATAAAAAACCCTGAAGGAAGAGCTTCTCTGAATAATCAGTCCTATTTTAATAACCAGCAGCATTTAGGAATTCAGCATGCTGAGGATAAGGGCATTGGGATAGAGTTGTGTTCGAATCTCAGTTGTGCCAAATGCTGACTTCATAATTATGGAAAAAATATTTCTCATTGGATCTGTTCCCTCACCCATTACTGGGGGTGCAAATATCTGCCTCCCATGGTTGTCGTGCCCTTTAAATGCTGTAACATGTATGTGTGCATCATAGGGGCACGCCATACGTTATAGGTTTTTTTTAATCATGCCATGGAATGTTCTCTTAGGGTACAGTTAATGTGAATATCAAAAATTCCAAGCAAGGGAAAGATCTCTTTTAGAGATTGTTGAGGTTGGGAGTGGCCTTGAGATGTTTAAACAAGGAAATTGTGACTTGTACTCTAGGGAGTAGCAAAGCTGGTCTTAGAACCCTAAGTATTGGATTCTAACTGGGGGTATTGTCAGAACAAGTGGGCCACATTATATTGAAAATAAATTAAGAAATAGGTGCACTACACAGAAGGCTGTGCATGAGGCACTCCTGGCTGGTAAAAGTGGTTGTCTTTGATCAGTGCCTACGAACCATATGTTACCATCTCAGTGTAAACCTCGCCTCTGCCCTGTGCGGTGGTTGGAAGGCAGCCTCATTTTACAGATGGAAAAACTGTGACCCAGAACAGTGAAGAGTTTGCTCAGGGTCTCACAGTAACAAACGACAAGACTAGAATTCAGTCCTATGTTCCCAAAGCCACTCCCATCCCCCTATTTGACACTGTCCTCTAAGATTCGGTCTGTGTCCACAGTGGGCTCTCTCCATCTCTGGCCAGACTGCAATGGCAAAGCCACTCACTGGAACTACTTTCTCTCTTCTGACTGCAGCCTTGGTGATGGCACTAGGGCTGCCATTTTTTGTTCACCTGGAAGCCACTAAAAGAATACGTGATCTCCTTATAGAGGTTTATGAACTGTCACAGTTTTCTCAAGAATATCTTTGTGAAGTCAAAGAATTAAAGGAAAAACTCAAGAATTTGTTTGACATACATCAGAACCCAAACTTCCGCAAATTTCTTTCATTTAAAAAACTCTTGAGGTAGATGGTTCTCAGCCTTGCCTGACATTAGAACCACTTGAGAAGCGTTAAGATGTTTCCATGCCCAGACTCCTCTAAGACTAATAAAATGAGAATCTCCAAGAGTTGGGCCTGATATTGGCAGATTTTAGCAACTCACCAGATGAGACTTGTGTATTACCGCTAACGTTAAAGCTTGGATGACCTTCCTCAATAATCCTTTCCAATGCTAAATTTCTGACACTTTCAAAAAATTGCCTCCTTTTTAACCAGTGTGACAGGTAAGTTTCCCTGGCAATTTCACACAGTGTGGAGGTGTTGATTAGCATAGTTTTGTTTTTAAAGATGATTTGTTACTATAGTGTCAAAAGCTTTACAAGCTGTATATTCCTTCATGCAGCATTTCAATTTCTAGGATTTTACCACAAGAGGAATTAAGAGATGTCTGCAAAGAATTTCATATGGAAGTTCATTAAAGCATTATGTATGCCAAAAAATTTGGAGACAGACTAGGTATCCAATACTGAAGGTGATCTTTTTAGAAGCTACAGTGTACTCATATGAAAGGATGCAACCATTCCATTTCTGTTTAGTTTCCTGTAAACCGGCACAGCAAATGCTGTAGTAGGAAGAACATATGTCAGTTTTTGGTTGTAATACATGTATTTTTCATATGCATAGGGAAAACTATTGAGAGTTTAGTTTCAAACATATTATGTCATCAGTTGTTACCCTAGATGGCTGGCTTATGACTGCTTCCCCTCCCCAAGCTTTATTGAGATATAACTGACATATAACATGACTGATTTTTTAAAATGTTCTTTTGGGTTTTCCAAATTTTCTGGTTGGAGTATTATTACTGTTTGGTTAGAAACAATAATATTTTTTTTTAGAAAAGATAAAGTAGTCTGTAGAAAATGGTAGGCTAAAATACAGGCTAGAAATGTGTATGCCTCCATGGCTTACTTACCCTTTGTGCATGATTTTTCATGGCAAGCGTACTTAGTATTTGCTGGAACAGCTGTTCAGCTGTCTTCAGAAAAGAATATTCTCCTATTTTGTTGTTCAACTCAGCTCTCTTCAGGACAGACTAGAACATTACTTTTTTTAAAAAAAACTACCCAGATACCCCTTGACTAAAGTCAATATTTAAGGTCAGTTGAGTGGAAGAGTATCAGCTAGACTCTCAGAGATGGGAAGCTGCTGTAAGGAAAATCCACAAAATGGCATTGAAACTGGCCATTGGTAAACAGCAAGTATTTGTTGAATGAATAAGTGAAGGATATATTTGTTAACACTCTTAGCAGCAGAAAACAGAGAGAGAATCATGCTTGTGGCTTTTGGAAGAAAGAGCAAGTTCTTTTTGTTGCTTTTTGTCTTTTTGGTTTTTTGTTTTGTAATAGCTGCACTGTCTGTCCCTTTAAGAACTAAGACATCTAACAGAGCAGGGAAGAAGAGTATGTGCAGCTAGAGCTCAGACAGAGCTCAGAGGGTAAACAGACATCCCTGTATATTCATGTCAGAGCAGAGTGCCCTGCCCGATTTCAGGATAGCAATTAAGTAAAGTAACATTACTTTTTTAAGCTTAGATACTGGAATCGGAGCCTAAAGTTTTACAATATCTCCACAAGGAGATATTGTAAGAATTAATATGAGATGAGGTTCAGATGTGGTTGGAAAGAAGCCTGAGGCAGGGGAAATGACAGTTTCATGGAGTGCGTTCACTACACCCTCCCTGGCAGAATTTGGTTTGATTGCCTGGTCCGTGGACACAGAAGCTGCTTCCCTGTCCTGGACTGATGGGCTGTGCATGGGGCTGCATGCAGGGAGCAGTGGGCAGCAGTGGGCAGAGTTAGGCAGCTCTAAGAGTCAAGACGTTACCAAGGAGGACGGCTTTCCAACTGATTCGGGCAAAGGAATTTCCCTTCTAGGAGGAACAGAGGCCCCTAGTCCACAGTGGCACCTTCAGGGACTGGGCTGGAAGGGAAGGAGGAGGTCACGATCACTTGGGAGCAATTGCCTGGGGACCCTCCATCCATCTGAACTGAGTCATGGCACGTCACTAAAGAAAATTTGCTCATAGATTGATTAATATTGATTTGCTCATGGAAATGCTCTCTCCCTAAACTAGACTTCTACCAAGAGTCTCATTGGCTGATGGCAAGGATCAGGGGCCACTTCACGTGATTTCTCACCATCACAGATCCCTTCTCAGTCCCGCCTGGGTAAGACTTTCCCAAAGGCGGATGGAGTAAAAGACTCAGCTCAGGGTATCATCATTGTTGACGATCAATGTAAGCACATCCTAACTCCTTGCAAGCAAAGGGGGTAGCTGAGTGCTGCAGAGAAGTGGTCAGAGCATGGCCTGTGATCTCAGCCAGTCTCGGGTTCAAATCCCAGCCATGGCAGGGACAGGGACAGGGTCTGACAGTGCTGGCATTGGATCAGGCGAGTAAGACTCAGTCCTACAAGTACAGGTTCAGACCCCGTCTTTATGTAGAATTTCAATATTTTGTTAATCAAGGATTTTTTTTCCATTAATTTCGATTTTCTAAAATGCTGCATTTACCTTTTCCTGGCCCTGATTCCTGAGTTTTGGGGCTCCCCTTTCTTTACATTTTGTACCCAAGGTGAGCACCTAACTTGCCTCACTCAGTCCCGACTTTGCCCAGCTCAATCCCTCACCAGCTCTGTGAGGTTGGGCAAGTCACGTCAAGTCTTGCTTCCAGTGTCCATAAGATGGGATGATTGTGAGAGCTCATCTTAGAGGGTTTTGTAAAGTGAAATGAGATATGCAAAGCTTTTAGCACAGGGCCTGGAATGCAGTCAGTACCTTTACCATTGCGAGAACATGGGTCAATCCCCCCCTCCACATGTTCTTGCCCATAAGAACCACATCCCACATCCTCAAAGACAAAAAATGGCTCAGCAGGACTTTTCTAGACACTCACTGATACTACTCAGACTGTTTCTAACAGGATCTTGTTGTTAAAAATATGAGCAAACCCACAGTTTTCAGGACAGAAGAAATGCCCTTTGTCAGACATCAGAGCAAAATTGTAACGTGTGTTGGAAAGCAGCGGGGAGTGTGAGCCTCCTGGTTCGCTGACTTTGGCTTTGGTCTTCACCAGGCACAGGTAGGAAACACAGGCCTGAGAAAGGGGCTGAACTCGTTACGAACACACGCCCAGCTGAGGCTGTTCTGTGCCCTACAATGCACAGAAGTGCATGCTAGGGGTCAATTCAGGGTGAAAGATGTGTTAAGAAACCACTTTACCAACCACATCCACCCTTTCATGCTTTCTGAAATGTGACAGTTTATGCTTTCAGTGAATATTTTAGCATCTCATAGGAACCATTATTGGGTGTCTCATGTAAATATACACCAGTAAAACTGGATGGATTTCATGTTTACCACTAAAATTGAAATAGTCTCTTTTGGGGCACCTGGGTGGACTCAGTTGGTTAAGCGTTTCAGCTCAGGTCATGATCTCACAGTTCATGAGATGGGGAGCCCCATGTCAGGCTCTGCACTGACAGCTGTGGAGCCTGCTTGAAATTCTCTCCCCCCCCACCTCTCTTTCAAAATAAATAAACTTTAAAAAATGAAAATAAATCAATTGTCTCTCTGAAATTTTTGGAAAGCTTTCAGCCAAGACATTAATTGTGGACTAGTGAAACTTGTGGTTTGTTCTATGGTTAAGGCATTTTGCACTGAAAACTTCTGTCCTGTTTCCTAGGGTAAAATTCAATTCTGCAAGGAGTGATAAGGAGGGAAGAGGTTGTGAAGTTTTGATTTCAAACTTCCTTACTGTCTGGAGTCTGGAAATAGCTTATGAAAGGTGGAATAATGCTCCACCCCAATGATGTCCACACCTTGATCCCTGGAGCCTAGAACATGTTACCCTCTATGGCAAAGGGGATTTTGCAGACGCAATTAAGTTGAGGATCTTGATTTGGGGAGATTTTTCTGCATTATTTGGGTAGAGCCAAATTAATGAAGGAGATGTATCTACCTGTGGAGCAGGGTCAGAAAGGGGCAACCTTGCTGACCTCTAAGGTGGAAGCAAGTCAAGCAGTGCAAGCAGCCTCGAGAAACTGGGGAAGACATGGATTCCCTCCCAGAATCTTCAGAAAGGAAGGCAGCCCTGCACACACCTTGATTTTAGCCCAGTGACACCTGTGTTGATCATATAACTTCCGGACTACAAGAAAATGTATTTGTGTCATTTTAAAGCCACTAAGTCTGTGGACATTCGTTACAAGAACCATAGAAATCTAATACATAACTTCCATTAGTCATTTTTATTGCTTATTATATATTTGGAAGCAAATCCTAGCATAGTGTTTTTTTTATTTTAATATTGATATGTTGGGTCTCAAATCCTAGTTTTCTGCTCCTCCTTTATCTCAGGATGGCATGCCTTTCAGACTCTTGACGGGCCTCTAGATGTTAAAAAAAGGAACCTGGAGTTATTCCCCAGGAAACTCCTCTTTCCAAGCCCAAGAGATGAGGAGCATTGCTGTGTACGAGGACATGTCCAGTGAGATTAGAGGCTGTAATTATGGGAACTGGGCCATGTAGAGCAAGATGTAAATCCCTGGAATCATTTTTAATGAAACATAAACATTGAGTTTGCATGAGGGCCACAGTTTCTGGGTGGTTGGTTCTAACTTTGGCAATCGGGATTTAGAGGGAAAATCTTCCAGTTTTAATGCACTCCAGATGTTCTGGTCCTAGCTGAAAATTTTTCATCATTCATGGTTAATATTTTTGTCAGCAGCAGAGTTTTGTTGTAATATCTCCAAATTGGTGATAGTGGTCGTTAGTCATCAAACAAGCTCCAAATGAGAGTTTAATCTTGGGGTCACTTTAAGCATCCTATCACACTCCATTTAATTAATAATTGCTTAATAGTATAGCCACCAGAATTTTTTTTTTCTGGGATAATGGCCTACATGACTATCTGATGACAACCAGTCACTGAAATTAGGTACAAATATGCTGTGCTATTTAAACAATGGCTGGGGTCCTAGCTAAGGTCTAGAAGAAGGAAACAAGGGTGTCAGGTGGCTGTCATGTTGGGCAAATAAAGAGGCAAAGGTTTATTGGAAATTACAATGAACCTCTTTATCATAGAATTTTAAAAAAAAATTTTAATATTTTATTTATTTCTGAGAGAGAGAGAGAAAGAGAGAGAGAGAGCATGAGCATGGGACGGTCAGAGAGAGGGGCAAATACAGAATCTGAAGCAGGCTCCAGGCTCTGAGCTAGCCATCAGCACAGAGCCTGACGCGGGGCTCAGATCCACCAACTGTGTGATCATGACCTGAGACAAAGTCGGACGGTTAACTGACTGAGCCACCCAGGCACCCCTCTTCATCATAGAGTTTAGATTAAACTCACATCAGCTGGGAAACATTGAAGCAGTTACTTTTGAGAAGCACTTGGGAAGTTCAGGTTTAAAAAAAAAAGACAACTTCTGTTTTTAGGACAATAATGTCATGACCACTTATACTTAATAAAAGACAAATCTACAAGTTCTCTTCTAGGATATGTTTTAAATCATGTAAATAGTCTGAACCTAAGTACATTACTTATATTCATGGTTCAGATTCCTCTGATAAATGAGAAGAACACAGTTGACCTTCCTAGAACTCTTGTCTGAGAATTCTATCTACACACCATCTTGAATTCGTAAGGAAGGGAGTGCAGACTGGATTTGGTGATTGCGGTTATGTGATAACAGGAGCTGGTGGAAGAAGTTATGTTGAAAAGGTGTTTGAGGGGCTTAGTCGGTTAAGCGTCCGACTTTCGCTTAGGTCATGATCTCGCGGTTCATGGGTTCAAGCCCCGCGTCGGGCTCTGTGCTGACTGCCAGCTCAGAGCCTGGAGCCTATTTCAGAGTCTGTGTCTCCCTCTCTCTTTGACCCTCCCCTGTTCACGCTGTCTCTCTCTCTCCTAGAAATAAATAAAAATATTAAAAAAAAAAAAAGAAAGAAAAGGTGTTTGAAATGCTTGCTGTTATGCACCTGTTTAGGAAGGGCTTATAACTTGCTAGTAAGTCACATCCAGGATGTCCTGGAGCTATTATCAAGTACTTGTATAGTGCTTACATTCATTGGTGTAACTAGACAATTTTTGAAGCTTCCTTGCCAGGGCATACGGTTTCATGGTTAATTAGGGGCCTGAATTATAGCCTCTCACACCACTTAGCAAATGAATAATTTGTGGCTACTGACCTATAATAGAATTTCTTTGGGCCTTTGTAATTTTTTTTAAAAAAATGGCAATAAATCATTTGCCTCTATACTAAGTCTTTAATCAGCAGAACACTTTAGGAGTTTCACGGCTTATAAAGAAAAGGTCATTTGCTGGAATGTTAGCACAAAGGAAAGATGTTACTGTCGATTCTAAATGTGTGTGTGCAGACTACTCACTGGGGAAGATGTCGTGCCTTCGTCATTTTTCCATTTTCCTCGTCATTCAGGGTCCAACAGACATATCACCCATAGAAGGGAGCACAGTGGTCCAGCCCCCACCCAGAGGGACTGGCAGGGCTCACAGCTAGAATTGATAAGATTTTAAAAATACATACATGTTCTGGTTTTCACAGATTGTCTCATCTATTGATAAGTACTTTTGAAAATTTAAATCATAGACTTATTCTTCTATGATGCTTTCCATCAAGTATTCACTATATAAAGTCCTTCTGAGACTCTCGCTCACCCCCTTTGAAACCCAAGGCTCATTCCCATGTGTAATTCCACATGGACAATGTCCCAGCCAGCTCTATAATTACCAGTGAGCATTGGCCCTAGGTACTCTGAGGAATCTGACTGTCTGAAGCAAGGAAAGGTTTCCCTTTTGCTAGAGGAAACTGGAAAGAAGTTCTGTTCTAATATTAAATATCTTTTTGCCTTCTCTACACCCTCCCAGATGGTATTTTTGAAAATAAAAGTAATAATAACAGAATAACAACACTGAAGAGAGCCAGCACTGCTTAAACCTTGATTATGTGTCAGATACTCTGCTAAGTACATTACCTTCATTATACCCTCTGATCCTAAAAGTAGCCCCAAAGCAAGGCACCATTAGTGTATTTGTCCCTATCTTACAGATGGATCCAGAATGGCTAAGATATTTAATTGTTGGGTCAAGCATTGTACACTCTTTTTTACTGCTTTTAAAATGTATTTATCCATTCTTTTAACAAAAGTTTATGGAGTACCTGCTGTGTCCCAGCCCCTCTTTTAGTCTCTGTATACTCCCGAGAAAGATGTCATGAACTCGACAAATTCCTTTGTTCTATGGGAAGAAAGAAGGGTATATAAGAGCAGTGGGTTTCTGAGAAAATGAGGAAATGCTAACCTCATTTACTGGCCTCCTGCATCTACCCCGAGGGACAGTAATAAGAACCTCATCTTGCAGGTGGATATCTGTCATGGTCACCTTTTCAACTGGGTGGGGAGAATGACACCCAGAGAATGTGAACAGCTCTTACTTCAGGCTTTCTGCAAAGATTGAAAGAGGAGGTCTGTCCTAAGAAATGATGGGGGAATTTCCAGGTTTGAGAAAACTAACAAATGAACTTGGAATCCTGGTATCTCCATTGGAAAGGGCCTCACAGTCTTTGAGTACAGCCCCTAGACCAAATTTCTATTCAGCACAAGACCACCCCCCCCCCCTTAATAAGTGGTCAGAGTACTTCTGCATGCACACTTTCAGTGCTAAGGAACTCTACCTCATAAGGCAGTCTGTTCTGATGCTAACAGTTGTTTTTCATAATACTGAGCCAGCAATCTGCCTCCACATAGCTTCTACTCATTGGTCCCCATTCTGTTCGCTGATATCATGCCAAGTAAATACAATTCCTTTTTTTATAAAAATGCCATTAAGTGTCTAAAACCAGCACATTAAGACTTTATTTCTTGCTCCTTCAGCCTTCCTTCATGTGTTATGATTCTTAAATCCTTTGCTTTCTTAGCTGGAGTAAGAGACACTGGAAATTAATGTGCTGGACCTATTCAAGGCTCACTGGGAAGAGCTATTAATGGATACTACTTAAGTGACAAGAGGCTGTGAAGGATGGGTAGGGTGTCTCCTTTGGTTGTTAAAACATGGACAAAGCATCTTTACAGTCCCAGAGGTTTCTGAGGTCAGAGCTCATTTGGCTGCTATTTGAGGCCCTAAATAGTGCTTAGGACACTGGGAATAGTCTTTAGAGGACCAGGCTGCAGACTCTGATACAGTACCAGGGAAGAAAATCTAATGGCTCTAGAACATACTTGCTCCTGGCAGTTTATTACAACCATCTCTGGGGAGAATTTTATTTGCAGGGAGTAAGGAGATGGGTGGAATTAAAGCTTATGGATTCTTTGATACTCTAAAGTCTCGTGGAAACAACAACTACCATAAATCCCAGCTTGTTCACCCTCATAAGTGCCACCCCCCCATCTTTTGTAAAGAAATAAAATTGAGAAAAGGCCACCAATGGCCCCCTGACAATGCCCCTTCCATGTGATAATACCATCATGCCCAACCTACTCCCTCATAACCCCTCTAAGAGTAAAGGTAAGATTTTTAACTTAACATTGTACCTAAATGTAGGCCATGTAGGCTATCCAACTACCACTAATAGAAACTCACTTTTAGTATTACCTATATATGGTGGTAAACTATTTTGTCATTTGCTTCACTGATATTTCCAGAGGACTTTGGCTTTGGTATTTGAAATTTGGTTATAACCTACCCTGTAGATTCAATGCCATGTTAACATAATGATGAAATGTTACTTTATCATGAGTTCATCTGCTTACAGAATGCCTCCTCTTATTTGTTATTTCACTATATTGCTATACTTTGCCACAGCTGTGATGATGATGCATCCTTTATAATACCCGGAGTGAACAGAGTTATCTCCAGGTTGCCAGTCAGACAGCTGGTGCTGAGAAATGTCCAGTGATGGGCTCTGAGTAACAGAGCCCACACAATGTACCAGTGCTCCTGCCCACTGCTGTTCACCTTGCAAAGTTCTGTAGAACGCGAGCTAACTGAAATGGAGGTGTGAGAACTAAATTCACTTAGGCACAGTTGAATTCCAGACCAGTGGAAAACACTAATGACGTGAATTGTACCTATCCATTGAACAATTAAAAAGAAAATAAAACTTAATTATTATCTCTTAATCAAAAATCAGAAGAGGGCAAATGCATACATCTTTGAAAATCTACCAAAGTTAAGTTGTTTTCAAAGCTCGTGGACTCCTGTGGCATGTGAGCAACTCTGGGGCAGAGAAAACACTCAGTCACACTCAGTTCCTTAGAGCCACAGTGTTTTCCTCCTTTTCTTATCTAATCAGTCTCTAGGAGTCTGCTAAGAGCGAGGCCCACAAACTACTCTTATTAAAGAGAAATTTTGGTAGTCAGAAGATTAATATCATGAGGATGGAAACCAGGCCTATCACTGAGGTTTGGTGACTGCTATGCCAAAGCCACAGATCTGGCTAACCTCAAACTGGTCTCTTAATTAGAGAGTAAAAATGGAAGGGGAGCTCATCTAATTCTTTGGAAGTTTAAGATAAGCTATTGTTGACTGGAGACAGAAATCCATGTTTTGGGGGGTAACTGGAAATATTCTTTTCACTTTTATATAAGATATGTGTTAGTCTTGGCTCTAAAGGAACATTTCATATCCAAGATTCTCAAGGAACTCTTCTGAGATTAATTCGTTTTTGAAAAACATAACTTCTTTGCTTCCAGTCCACGGAGACTTCAATGAGTACTGGCGGGGGATGTTTCTTTTCCAAGGAAGGTGCAATACACTAGAGGCTGTGTTCTTACACAGCTCAAAGTCTGTAATCCTCCTAATGGACACTCCTCCACTTCATTTTGAAACAGAAGATTGGTAAAAACCAAAATTTATGTTCAGAGCATGGATTTTAAATATTGATGTCATATGTACCTAAGAGAGGATCTGAGCCATTGTTGGCCTAGTGCCTTCATCTGACTACCACCCATTCATCCATCCACCATCTCTCCCTCTGTCCCTCCCTCCTTCCATCTACCTACCACCCATTACTTCTCCATCCTATATCATCTATCCATCCACCCACCATCCTCAAATCACTGTCTATCCCTGCCTTCATCCATCTACTGTCCACTATCTATCTGTCCACCATCCTTCACCCATCCGTCTCCTGTACATCCATCCATTTACTCATTCAGTGTTGTGTAATAGTGCATGCATTCTGAAGTCAGTCTCGTTTGAATTCCAACCCTCTCACTCACTTGGGCAAGTTAATTATTCTCTGGGCCCTAGTTTTCTCATCTGTAAAATGAAGATCGTGAGAGCATGTATCTCACAATATTACTATGAAGGTTAAGTAAGTTAATATGAACAAAATGCTTAGAGAAGTGCCTGGCACATCACCAGCACTGTTCAAATAGTTGTTATTGTGTTATTATTTATATTACTTTTTAATATATAATTTTTAGTGTTTATTTAAAAATTTTTTTAATGTTTATGTATTTATTTTTGAGAGAGGGGGACAGAGCACAAGCAGGGGAGGCCAGAGAGAGGGAGACACAGAATCCAAAGCCAGCTCCAGGCTCTGATCTGTCAGTACAGAGCCCAACATGGGGCTCAAACTCATGAACCGTGAGATCGTGATCTGAGCTGAAGTTGCACACTCAACCAACTGAGCCACCCAGGCACCCCATGTTTATTTATTTATATATGAGGGGGGAGGAGGGTCGGGGAGAGAGAGGGAGACACAGAATCCGAAGCAGGGTCCAGACTCTGAGGTGTCAGCATGGAGCCTGATGTAGTGCTCGAACCCACGACCTGTGAGATCATGACCTAAGCCAAAGTGGGATGCTTAACCAACTAAGTCACCCAGATGCCGCTGTTATTATTTATATTATTGATGAAACAACTCAAGCCCTAAAAAGATGAGTAACCAACCTGTTGGTACAGAATAAATAAATCAAGAGTTAGAGAATACACTTCTTTGATTCCCCGCTGCCTTTTCCTGAAAGTAGAGGGGAAGAGCCACGGAAGAGGCATCATTTGAGGAAGGGAGTTTGAGATCATTTTCAGAGCACTAAATTATTTTGGTTTAATTTTGACATGAGAGCTGAGTTCTGGGAGGTGTTTCTTCTTTATTGCTGTGGTTGGTTTTCTTTTGCTTTAATTGCTAATTATTTCTAGATCTCCAAAAGATAGTTGAGAAGGCTCATTAACTTACTTACTTATTGCTCTGAACAACTAGACCATAAAGCCCTAATGGGCAAGAATTGTGTTTTCTCCCTGTCTCACACCCCAGTGCTGTAACCCCGGCATCCTGGGTACCTGAGAAACAGAGATACACGAGAATGTTTGCAAAGAAACAGCCCAGAGACTGGGGGAAAGGGAAACCCACTGAGAAAATCTTTGGAGTAGGAGCCAGGGAAAGGTGTTGGGTCAGTCTCTAGGTAACCAGGCAAAAAGCACCTCTCTCTCCAGGGGCCCTACAACCAGGACACATTGCTCCATCCTGAATGGAGGGTAGATTAGCAAAGGAGGTGTGTGCCCCCAAAGCAGTGTGCCAGGGAAGAGGAAGCAAGAAGATCTGGAAGAGGCTGCGAAACGTTCTCCCGTAGTCAACCCGTAGGTCAGTTTGAACGCCAGTATTTACCGAGCACCTAGACTGGACAAAGCACGAGGCTGTGGCTACTGTGTGTGCATTTCAGGGGAGAGGATGCTTCTGGCTGAGGATACAGGCCCCCCTGGCACTGACCCCCCCGGCCTCTCCCTGGGGACATCTGGCCGCAACTCAGTCCTTCTCAGAAGGCATCAACTCCCCCTTAGACTGTCCAACTTTTACAATTTTGCACTCAACCGGCAACACAAGAGAGCGAGATCCAGGTGTAAGGCAGAAATGTCATGCCAGCCCAGGGTGGCCAGCTATCCCAGTTTGCCTCGAACTGTCTTGGTTTTAACACCAAAAGCCCTCAGCAAATGGGACAGTTGGTCACACTGTTTTTACTTACTGTTGGTAAATACTCGACAGGCACAGTATGGGAAGAGATGCCTGAATAATATGTACTTGGTTCACTTCTCTTAAGTTTGTTAAACTTGACTTAGGTTTATTTAGCTTGTTTATTATTTATCTAAACACCAGAGATGTGAGTGGGTGAATTGCACAGTACTGGTCCCTGTGCAGTTATTTTTACCCAGATTCTCTTTGTCAAGACACTCTGGGTCTATAGCCAGGTGGCTGTAAGAAGTGGCCCGGGAAGCTCAGTGTACTGTTTCCTGTACAGATAGCACTGAGTCTTAATTCTATCCATTGTACAGGGTCCCCTCTTGAGAACCCCTGGGGGATTTCAGGACTGGGGACATGCAAGCCCTGGCTGCTGGGAGGGTGGGTCCTCTTTGTGGCTGTTGAAACTCCCTGGCATGTGACATGAATTCTTCTCAATTCTTCTTGTTTTCTCTTTGCCTCATTTTTACCCTTTATTTTTGTCCTGCACTGCATATGTTTTGTGTAAGTTATTTAGATGTGTACATACAATGGAGTTAAGTGATATTTCTGGCCATACATTACTTGAGCCAATTGAGTTGATGGAGGTAGAATGTATTATCGTGTCTTTGTCTGTGGTAAGTGCCCGTGAGGTTTTGTGTTGTGATAGTAGGTGGCTGACTTCACAACCCTCTGCATGGGCTGTCTCAGTCAGTTCAGTGTGGTTAAGAGTCTGACTTCGGTTCAGGTCATGATCTCATGATTTGTGTTTTTGAGCCCTGTGTCAGGCTCTGTGCTGGCAGCTCAGAGCCTGGGAACTGCTTCGGATTCTGTGTCTCCCTCTTTCTCTGTCCCTCCCCAACTTGCGCTCTTTCTCTCTCAAAAATAAATAATAACATTAAAAATTTAAAAAAGAAAGATTAGTATCTTCAGAGTACAGTGGGATAATGTTGCAAACTAACCAAAGCTTTAGTCCATCGCTTATCCTTATAATCCACAGGGAAGAGTGATTCAGAAGGGAAGTAAGCTGTGTATGTAGAAGTTTGGGTCTCAAACAAGGGAGGTCCCACCCCCTGCCCTCTCTGGGCCAAGACCTAAAGAAGGGAATAAAAAGTTCTGGAGAAACCAGTTGGCAGAGGGATCATGGGTCTCCCTGCTCCTGCACCCAGCTCTGAGGAAGTGACTAGATCCCAAAATGGAAATGGCTGTTCAGGTCTAGAGTCCTATGAGGAGTCTCCCTGGGTCCTATGGCCATCTGTTCCCAAGCAGACCATGGGAACAGCTGAAAGAGAGCTGGGCCTAAGGAGGGCTCAAGGATGATAGCTACCTGTGTAGACTGAGGCCTGAGACCACAGCAGATCTGTGAGGATGCTGGTGTGGACTGATGATGACCCCAGGACATGACCTGTGCCAGTCCCCCCACCCCCAACACCTGGACCACACAGAAGTCACCCCTCCCTGTGCACAAGGAAAGGAGGTAGCCCTGAATTGCCAGAGACATGTCCTCCAAATGGGGGCTTAAAATAGACATTGAGTTAATTTTAGAAAAATAGTAATACATTTCCTTCATGTCTGATATTGTGGGCTGAGATGATGCTTGCTTGGGTATAGAAGTGATGAAAACAGTGGCTCATGAAGTTTTGGTGATGCTGTGTCTGCTCCTCTGCTAAGCACTGTACATGAATTAACTCATGGAATCCTTACAACACAGCTACCACTAAGTTCCCACTTTGGAGGAAATCGAGGCACAGAGAGGTTAAATAACTCGCTCAAGGTCACGTAAGAGGATATGGGATTTGAACCTGAGTAATGTCAAAGACCCTTAACAACACAATGTTTACAAGCCAGATGGTCAGAAAGTCTTTCCTAATCTCAAGCTAAAGACTTGTGGGAGTTTAAAACCATTTCTTCTTGTTTGCTTCTTAACAGAAAGAGCTAATAGTTACTCATGTGATCCATATCTTTTTCTCCATTTCCTCTTTTTCCAGCCCAAACAACCTCAGTTGCCTCAACCTCTCCTCAAGGCTGTCACTCTTTCATTATTTCCGATTTGCCCACTGCTTTAGTGTCTGGGCCTGAATTGGAACAGAGGTCGATATCTAATAAATGTGTCTAGGAAGATTGTATCTTCATGGTTCCCAAATCAGTGCACTCTGGTGTTGAATTTAGCAATTTACTTCAACAAGAAATAGTTCTCTCTCATGATCTTCCATGGTCCCAAGTCTAAGTCTGCCTTGCTTTTATAAAGAAGCCCCAGTGGTCTTTTTCTGAATCTTCTGGGAAATGAGCTATTTGGCCTTATGTACGTGGCCAATTGCCAGACCGCCATATCTAAATTATGGTGGCAGAAGAGATAAAAATACAAAGACAAAAAAGTCATTTTTCTCCCCCCAAAACACCAAAATTCTTTGAGCCTTTCATTCCCTTCTTTTTTTTTTTTCCTTTTTTTTTCTGATAACAAATGAATAATGGTCTCTGCTCCTGCTTTTGTTGGCTTAGCGTTTGGGGTCATAAGAATGTAAATGTTTCCCTAAGGAAAAATACATTTGGGGGATTAACCAGATTGTTTCTTTTATTTTAAAATTTTTAGTTATAAAAGGAAGAAAGAATCTGCTGAACCAAACTAAGTTACAATCTCAAACGGAAAACAGAGAGGGAGACCACCATTAATTTGAGTAGGAGCTCCTGGGATATGTGTAGGTCAACCCTGGGGGTTCCATTTTAGTTGGCATGGCTTTAAAGGGTTCTATTTTAAATCTAGTGACTGTCCTATTTAAACATATTTATATATGGGTCAGGTCACATCATTAATAAAACTGATTTTGTCCGGTATTTTATTCCTTTAACTGCCCATTACTACTCTCCTGTTGCCAATGTCTCAATGTGAAGTGGCCTTAGAAAATGGCTATTACCTTTTTCTCATCATGAATTCCACCCTCCCCAAGTCCCATATAATCTGTCATTTACCCTCACACCTCTGTTAAAACTGTGCTCTTAGAATTCAGCAAAAATTGCTTTAAGGTGAAATAGAAAGAACTCTTGTTCTTTTTTGCTGCTCTACCTGAGATCTTTGGCACTGTTAACCACCATGTCCTCTCCTTCATACCTCAGTTCTCGGCCTCTTTGATACCTTGTGACCCTTTCTTCTCTCAGGAGGTGCCCATCCTCTCTGGAGCTTTCTCCAAGACTTGGCTTCTGTCTCTAGACTTATTTTTTTCTAAATTAATCTTGGTGTGGGCTCCTATCTTTAGCTGTCAACATTATTTATGTAAACCCCAGGTCCACATCTCCCACAGTTGTCTGTCTCTGAGCTCCCAGCCAGTATTTCCATCACCTGCTGAACAATTTCATTTGTTAATTTGTTTTACCCTGGTACTTGAAGCTCAGCAGACCACCTGCCAAAATCATCTTCTTGCCTCCAAGTTCACTCCTCCTCCTGAATTCTCTCCCAGTGACACTATCATTTCATCTCTGAATCACTCATACTGGAAAACTCATCGTCATCTGTGACTCCTTTCCCCAGACTTTTTCCAAGGGGAGCAGAGGTAGTGTCCACCTTCTCCACCATCTACCTGGAGCCTGGCACTGTGCTTGGCACATAGTAGGAACTTAATACATATTTGCTGGATATTTGAATGAATTTTCTGTTTTGTTATTTGTATTCTCTCACTCATCAACCTGATTAATCCATCAACCAGCTTACATATACATGTTTGTGGATGCTCTGTAGAATGTTTTTTGGGATTAAGAACTCCTTTGTTGGAGCGCCTGGGTCTGAATCTTGGCTCAGCTGCTCCCTAGCTGGATAATCTTGAGAATGTTACTTAACCCCTCTATACTTTAGTTTCTGTCTGTTTGTAAAGTGAGGGAAATAAGAATTCCTAGCTGGGTATATTGATGTGAAGGTGAAATGAGAAAATCTGCATTAAATGGGTATAATAAGTGTTCAATAAAGCTTTTGGTTGTTGATGATGATGATGATAATGATGGTGGTCATGATAATGGTGATGGTGGTGATGGTGACTATGATGGTGTTGATGATGCTGGTGATGCTCATGGTGGTGATGCTCATGGTGGTAATGATGATGGTGATGATGATATTGATGGTAGTGATGATGCTGATTGATGGTGGTGATGATGATGGCGATGATGATAGTTGTGATGTTGATGATGACATTGATGGCAGAGGATAGGCATGAGTGGGACATGGTGAGGTTTGGAAGCATGTGAGATGCTATGAGGGTCATCATTTCAGGGTAGGGCAAGCAATAGCAGTTGAATACCAAGGTCCAATGTGTGCAGAAGATTGAGCACTCTGATGGGCATGAAGAGCAGTGAGAGAAAAGGCAGACTGAAACTGACCTGGTAGGAAAATGGGTTCCAACTGTGCTTAAGTCCCTGGGGTTTTCTTGGAGGGGTCTCAGAGTCTCCATGGTTGGGGAGATAGGGACAGGATGGAGTGGCTGAAGGACTATAGACTAAAACATATGGGGATCAACTTCCTGGAGAGGGAGACTGTGCTAGGCCTGTGCACAATTTGGGCAGAGATGCTCTGCTTTTGATATTTTACCTCTTGGTTTTTAAGGTCACTTTTGAAGAAAACGTCCTGCTGCTTTAAAAAAGTATGAAAATTACTGGTAAATGCCTTGAAGGCAAGCTAAGGAGTTTGAGCTTCATGTGGTGAGCAGTAGGGAAGCTCCTGAGGATGTAGACAGAGAGCAATAAGACTAAAGCAATGCTTTTTCAAAACTCTTCTCAAATTCTTCAGTGTGTGTGGAGTTGGCTGGAAAGGGAAACAAACACATTCTCCAGGAAGGGCCAGTAGGAGACTGAATCTTCCCTCAAGATACCTGCTGTCTCTGTCCTCTGCTGAGCAGTGTCAGGGACAGCAGTGCAGGCTGGCAGCCTGCTGTGATCATGACAGCAACCCTATGCACTCCACCTTCAGACTCTTTCTAGAACACTTACTCCGCCCTTCCATTCCATGTGCCGCAGCTCCTGTGGTTCTTCCTTAGTTGTGGGAGAAAAACCAAACTACCTTGCTTGTCATTCAAGGCCCCACAACATGACAAACTCTGCCTATCTGCTACTAGTCACCCTCTGTCCCCAGCTGGCTACACTTTCTTATAGTACCTGAGACCCCAAATCATAGTGCATATTTCCTCTTGTGTATCTCATGCCACACCCTGGTTCTGGGATGCACCCCCAAATACACACACACACACACACACACACCTGGGCTTAGGATACAATCCTTGTAGACTTCATACAAATTCCACCAGCCTTTTTTGACCATGTTCGGTCATATCTGTCTCTCCCCTGAGCATGGCCAGAGGAACCCTGCCTCTTAAATACTTATTCTGGCAGTGATTGGTATTTTTTTTGGTTTCAAGTGTCACCTAACATCATGCTGGGCTCATTGCACACCAACAAGCCAAAATAGTTTAATCCAGCTGTCAGGGGAACATTCCAGATTCCTTTACTCCCAGACAGGATCCCCATCTTAAACACCCTTCAGTGTCAGAAGCTACCTTGTGAACTGCCCCCTGTGGTTCCCTCAGCACCTAATTTCCCCAGCCCAGCCTGTGACATCCTTCTAGGTCACAGACCAGGAACGCCCAGGGGTTTTGTGCAGCTGCCTGTTTTCAGAAGTGGCTTGAGCCCAGCCAACATTCCTTCTCAATTGGGACTTTTCATGAAATGTCTTCTCGACAAATGTCAGCAGGGGTGAGCGTTACCGCACAGTTTATTAAAGGAACCAAAGTCCTACTGGACAGGCCTGAGCAACAGGCTTGACTTGCCCTGGGAGCAGTTGGGTGAGGAAGGCTGAGTCCTTTGCTGCTTGGGCCCCCTTCACCTGCATTTCCAATCAGAGGCCGTTAGAGAAGCTTCTGTCCAGGCAGTAAATGCCCTCCCCCTTCCCATGGGTCAGAACAACTTCATGACACACAGGTGAGGCAGAGAAAAAGCATTTCCTTCTCCTCACTGGGCCCAGCCCCCCGTTCGCAAGCCCCAGGCAGCACCACTTGATCTATAAAAAGCTTTGTCCCACAAGTGCCAATGTTCTAGTGAGAGACAGACTCTTTATAAACCCGTGCCACTGGCTCCCACTTTCAGGAAAACAGGAGCCATGGCACAGATGGCTGTGCTGTCATGGATGAATCGTCCCCAGGGACCTTTCTCAGCGGTCCTAGATACAGGGCATTCCAGGTATTACATGAGCCAGGTTTTACTCCTCGAGGGGCTCCAAATTCAGGTGTGATGATGGGAGCTATCAAAAAAAAAGAAAAGAAAAGGAAAGGAAAAGAAAAGAAAAGAAAGAAGAGAAATAAAATATAAACAAAATAAACTTTCCAGCTAACTCAGGCTCAATGCCAGGGCAGTCCAGAGAGGTTTGGAGGTGGGAGGCACATCGCTGTGGACTGGCTTATCAGCAAAGGGTCCAGGAGCAACGATAGGAAGGACTTGAATTTGGGGAATTAGCCTCAGATCAGCTGAAGGAGGTAAAGAGGCTGGATTCACCTCCAGACACTGGGTCCAAGATTACGAAGGGGACTCACCTTACTTTTGAATGTGATATGTTTCCCCTCTAAGCATAGAGAGAACTTCATTCACTGCAAGCAGTTTCTGCTATAGGGTGTCAACGTTATGGAAGAGGGGACCCAAGTGCCCCCATCAGAGGATGACGGAGAGGATACAGAAAAGTTCTGGCTTATTCTGGTCACACCACATATCTTTGATTTCCAGTCATGCTTTCCTGTGCTGTGGGGTAACCCAGACATCAACAGTGAGCCCAGATGTTGTAAACAAATGTCTGTATATCAAGTTAAGATGAGATTACATTGGGGTGCCTGGGAGGCTCAGTCAGTTGAGTGTCCGACTCTTAATTTCTGCTCAGGTCATGATGCCAGGGTTGTGGGATCAAGCCCCACACTGGGGTCCATGCTGAGCATGGAACCTGCTTAAGATTCTCATTCCCTCTCTCTCTCTCTGCCCCTCTCCCTCACTTGGACTCTCTCTCTCTTTCTCTCTCTCTCAAAAATGTTTCTAAATAAAAAGATGAGGCTACTATCACCTCAGCTGTCACAGGTGGGGCAGGTAAAGGACAGTTACAGGAGATATTTATATGAAAATCTACAAGGCTGTTAAAGAGTAGCTTCCCATGTTACTTACCTTCCATGCAAAAATCCCATATTTTTGCAGGGTGCTTATACATAGTCAGCTTTCAATATTTCCACCATGTGAGAAAAGGAGAAACATGAAAAGCCAATCCATATACAAGTTTCAGTCATGGTGTCCAACACCTTCCCTATAAAATCTTCCTAAAGCATCACAAACTGGCAAAATTGTTAGATTTTCCCCTTATCTTTCCATCTTCAGTTAATAAGTTGAGCAGGAGGTTTGGCGCTCACTCTTTCCCATTTTATAATGAAGATGGCACTAGTCTGGGGCCACAGGGGTCTCTTACAGTGTGAGCATTTCATGATCCTCTCCAGATAACTCTGTTCCTTCTGCTGTCCTTGTAAGTGGAACAGCAGAAGAGTAAGGCAGTTCAGGGCAGTAGCTGGAGCTCCGCTTTGGGAGCTGAACATACCTGGCTTAGCCATAGGCCCTGTCTGGGCTCAGAGCACTCCCTGTCTGATGGAGGTCGGTTTAGACCGAGCATGAGACCAAATGAACGTGTATGTTTATTTAGCGTGGTGCCTGCATCAGAGCAAGGGCTCACTGTACAGTAGCACAGAAAAAACCAAGGTCAAAGTAAAAAAGGGGGAGAAAAAGATGGTACCTCAATTATCCAAACCTCCATATGGAGTCAGACTTGAATAGAACCAGCGTAAACATTGTGTCATGGACTTGGGACAGGATTGGGACCCAGGTTCCATCTCAACAATGTAACCCAAGGAGAAAACCAGGAGACTGTCAACATCTTGTAAAAATATAATGTATCATAAAGACAGCATGAGCTGAAAGTAAGTCTTCTGAATGTGGATACAGCTGCTAGCATGAGCAGTGACCTCCATGATGTAGAGGACAAGGACAGTTCCCCGGGATCCAGACCCAATGACTAACTTGGGAAGAAGCCCACATGTCTTAGCATCCTGAGGGGGGCGGAGTGCAGAATATGACCTGTGTTTAGCTAAGGAGCAGGCACCAGAGGCAGATTGGTGTGGGAAGAATTTACCCATGAGACCTCTTATGTTTGTGTAGAGAGAGGACTTTAGTAGTAAAGACAGAAAGCTATCAGTTCTTTTTTCCTCACAGCAGAGGAGGACACATTTTTAAGACACGTGTTCCTTCCAAGTGCTGGGTCTGAGGCCCCTTGCCTACTCCCTGTTAATTGGGAACACTTTTATTGGGATCATAAACTCAGGGAATGTCCAGTCACTCAGCAGTGACTGAAGGCTGCAAGGGACAAGTCTCTCAGCATGCTGATGGCCCTGGTCCCACGCGGGGCTTGCCAGCAAGGCATTCGGTGCAGCTGTACTGTGGGGGAGTGAGAGATGGGGCCCGCAGATCCCCTTCGGTCACAGGAACATCTGTTTCCCACCAAGTATGCCTGGTCCTGGGGGTTCTTTTTCAAAGCCTGTGTTTTTTATTGGGGCTCCCTCCTATTTTATAAGGTGGCGGCTTTGCTTATCTGCGAGCTGCCTGTCTCCCCGGCACTGGCTCTCCACCCGCAGAGCCCATCTTTTTTGGGCTGTAGAATGGGTTTTGGTTTTGATTCTACTTCCCAAAGGGATGGGGAAAAGCACAAATAAATTATAGCCCTGAAACCATCCATTGGATTTTCTTGTCTGACGTGCTTTACAGCAAAAAGACAGAGAACTCTGTTTTATCTTAGAAGCAACACATGGGGGCAATGGATTCTAGAGAACTTTAAAGGGAATCCAGCGAGTTGTGACATTCCTGAGACAAGGAAGTATCTTGTTTGAAGTCTCAGGACACAAAGGGGAGCTGAGCCCCAGGAAGCTGACCCTGGTCAGAACGCTTGAGGCAAAGGGCATGAGCCCCAAGCTGGTCAGACACAACCGTTCCTTGACTAGGAAGCCCTGGCATGGGCAGTACTGGTCATGAGTTATGTCTCTGCTGACTACTTGGTCTCTGTGGAAGCTTCATGATGAGTTGCACTATGTCAAGGAAAAAAAATAAGGTTTGGGGGAAATATACACATACAGTAACAGGCTGGGAAGGCTGGGAGACTCCTAATATTCACTAGATTTTTCCTGACAATGAGGTTGGGTAGGAAAAGAGTCATTCATTCTCTGGCTTGGCCTGCTGGTCAGGTGGATTCTGAGCACCTTGGCTTGCTCAAGGTCAGCGGCTGGCTTTCGGTTGTCCCACAGTGCACATGGCTGTGTTGGGTGATTCAGTGCCAGCAACCCCAGTGCCTGGCCAAGAGATGGTCTTCCCTGCAAATGTACCCAACTGAAAGCTCATTGTAGGAACCTCTGTCCTGTTCCATCAACTCCAGAACCATCTTCTGATCCAGTAACTTTCCATGAAATGAGACCAAGTTAGAAAGGTACGTGCCTCTCACCCACCAGAGGAAGATATGAGATTGGTGAAGCCAATCCTTATTCTCTTGAGGAATAAGGAAAAGAAACTAAATTATAAATACAGTGTCAGGGACAGGGTCTTGGAAGGGGCTTGTGCAAGGCAGAGGCTCCAAAGCCTAAGCTCTTGTAACTTCTCAGTAAATTATCTCTGTCCCCAGCCATGGTTATCAGCAGAGGCCAATTAGGCTCTTTGTTGCAAACTTACCCTTCTGACATAGAACCACAGCAGAAAGGGGCAAGGCCCCTGGTGGCCTGACAAGGCTCTGGTTTCCCCAACAACTAAGGCTGCTCCTAGAATCTCTGTTAGACAGAAGGCAAGACAAAGGCCTGTGTCCCAAGTCCTTCAAGTGCAAAGCGTGCTCTCCTGGTGACTGTTTTCTTGCAGCCTTGCCTCCCTCAGGGTCTGGCAGAGCGCCTGGCACACAGCCAATACGTAGTCGAATGCAAGCTGAAGTGAAAGATTAAATTGAAGGAGAAACCCAGACCCCCAAGTAGGGTTGAAATTTCCAAACCAGTTTCAAAGGGAAGGTGGAATTTCCCCCTCTATACCCAGGAGATCAGTGAGTTCTTGCTTGCTTGGAATGGGAGGAAAGCTCTCCTCATCTGTCAAGGATAGGAGTTTCTCCGGGGTGGTCTTCAGGGCCACCAATGAGCCCATAGGTCTAGACCCCCTGGCAGATTGGGATTTTTCTCTCTAGAGAAGCTGGTGGCAGAGGAACCTTTAGACTTAATCCTGCTTGCATCCCTCCACATCAGTCATGGTATCCTTGGCCTTTCTGCTAGGGTTGGCAGAAGAAGCCTCCCTCTGCTGAGTTCCTCATGACTATGTGGACCGAATATGTTCCTTATGTGAGGTGGGAAAATGAAAGACTTAGCCTGTGAGCTGATAGGACTGTGAGCCGGCCAGCACTGGCTGCTCAGTGTGGAAGAGAACCTCTCTGCAGGGTGAGATTTTGTCTGGCAGAGGCTTAGAAGAGTGATCCCCATTGATGTGGGAAGACAAGGGTCCACATAGGGACTGGAAGAAAGGATTCCATGGCCAGATAGGTTTGGGAAGCAGCACACTACATCTTTCACTTGGAAATTTGTAATGTATATTAGGGCATTAGAGTCTGAACAGCCTTGCAAGCAAATCAGAAGAACTTTAATTTTTGAGAATGTGCCTGGTCATAAAACCTTTGCTTATGTGATGTCTATGCACCTTGGGAGGTGCCATGGTGACACTGGAGCTGAGGAAGGAACTGCCTCGCTGGACAGAGGGACAGGATGGGTTGAGGCATGCCTTGATGGTATGTAACTCTGCCCCCTGTCCAAGGTGTGGGTCTTTGGAGAGAATTTGGGGAGAAAGTGGGAAAGAAGTTATAAAAAAAGTCCTTGGGAAATAATGCATGCCTTGCCTGGGCAAGAGAAATGGGGAAATAGAGGCTCATTGTGTGAGGTTAAGAAAAGGTAGTCTATGGGGAGACTGAGAACCTCTTGAGATCTGTTATCATGATAGGTGTTCTGAGAATAGAGGTTATTATGATTAGTGTATTAATGATATACCTAAAATGTTACTATCATTCTTTATTATGTTATTACCATGAATGGTAATACTAACATTTGTCTAATGTTTATTATCTGCAAAGTTATTTAAATCTCCTTTGGTTCTCAGAAAACTTCTGTGAGTTGCATGATAGGCCTTGATAGTATTCCCCCTGTGGAAGAGGTAAGTAACGAGTCATTCAAAGCCACATAATCATTAGATGCTAGAGCTGGGACTCACTTGAGCTGTAAGTTTTTGGCCAGCAACTCAGTGGTTCGACGACTACCCTTCCTTGGGGAAGGGCCTCTGGATTCCTTTGGAAGCATCAGAGGAAGGCTTCCAGATGCTTATCGCTTGGCCTGTGTGTTACCCAGCACTGATGCTAAAGTGTCTGTGGGAGCACGTGCCCCATGTGGGTTCCCCTGGTAGCCTGAGGAGTTGAGGATGGCTGGGGGGAGGGGGAGGGAAGCCAGAAAGGCATCTCCTTTTTCCTCTGTTTACCTTTTCTGTCCCTTCTAGGCCAGGAGAAGTGGTAAACAAAGCTCTTGCCTGTATGGTTTTTCTAAAAGCTTTGGATGATAGGCACAAATACTTCCCCAAATTATATCTCTGCCTTTTCCAAAAACTGGAAAGGCCAATTGAAAAGAAAGAAGCCTGGATCCCTTTTGGAGCTATCTTGAAATTTCACATGGGGTTGTTCTGGGATTCTGAGAACCTAAGGGGATGAGTTGATTCCAAGGATCCAGCCCCAGGGCCCTGAGATGCAGGTGGACATGGGCGGAGAGATGGGCTCCACTTTTAATCCCACCTCAGCCTTGGGTCATGTGCAGATCTTGAAGCCAACCTGGGACAGCTACAGCTGCAAAGACCATCTGGATATGGCCCAAAGTCCTGGATTACCCCAGGGAACAATAGGTCTAATCCACAGGCCACCTGGTGTGTGTTTGAAACCTTGGGGAGAGTGGGATGTGTTCTCAAAGCAGAGTGGAGGAGCAAGCATCAACACTTAGCCCAGAAAGATTTAGAACACAGAGAAGCTGAAAGTCAAGTACTTTGGGCCAGTGGGATGTAGCCTCTGGAGGTGTGGGATTATGCCAAGCTGGGGGTTAGTCAGAGGGGGAGGTACCTAGAGCCAAGAGATGTCTGGTGGTGGAGAAAAGCAGCTGAGCATGCTCAGAAGAGGACTGAGCAGCACCAGGAAGGGACAGACAAGGACAAGGACCTGCGGGCTGACAGATGTGACAGGCAGGCAGAGAGCCTGAGGGGTGTGGGCTGCGATGTGGTGGGGGACACCCGGGGTTGTCTTCAGCACAGTGCTGGTGAATTTGAGCTGCCGAGTATTGTTTGGCATGAGGTATTGTGGTGAAGGTAGAAGTGTGTACAGAATCGGGAAGCAAGCTCCATGTGCAATGAGAGAGCCTTGGGGACAGGCCTGCTCAGGCCAGGGAAGGCTAATGGGGGTCCCTTTCAGGGGAGCTGTGGTTTGGCATTCCTTCACATGAGCACTGGAACATGGTGATGGGAATGCATTTTCTAGACCACACATTAGAAGTCCATTTGATGTGGACCTGTATGGACTGTTCAGGCCAGAGAGAGATCAGAGTAAGAAAACTCTCTAAGTGGTTCTGAGTGTCCTATCTGAGGAGCCCTGTGCCAGTCAGCTCCTAGGTCACACCACAACCTTCCCCTTGTGGACACAGACAGCCCAGCTCCTCTTCCAGGAAACTTGCCCTGGGCCTTGAAGATCCAAGGGCCGTCTTACGAGGACGCTCCTATTACATCCATACCTTGTCAGCCATCTTCCTTCTCATGCTAGGCTCGCCTGCTCAATCTCCCTTCTTCTAACTGCCCCATCTGCCTGCTTGTGAAGAAAAAGTTACCCACAACGTGAAAAGAAGGCAAAGGAGAAGCAAGTGTCCTCTCAATGCCGTGCTGGAGTTTCCCACAAAAGGCTCTTCCAAGGATTATTCAATGATTCGTACCCTTGCTTGGCTCACCGTTTGCTATTGATTACTTGGAGATTTATGTCAGACGGAGACATGAATGATTTCTGCCTGGTAGAAAAGATAACCCCAAAGGATATGCTTATGGAGGGACATAAACCAGGTTTGAAAATCTAACCTAGTAGCTGCCTTATTCCACCTTGTCGTCAGTGCCTATAAATATCATACTTCAGACGCTCAGCCTTCAGACAGTCAGCCTGCCTACCTGCCTGTTCCTTCCTGCGTGAGTAAAATGAATCTTTGACACATTTACTCTGTTATTATGCTTTCATGTTCTTAACATTTTGAAAATTGGACAGATTTAGAGATTGTTCCACACCAGACCCAAAAAGGCTCACTTGCCTGAGAGGGCCTCACATGCTGCTCAGGCTTGGGAACTGCCTCTCCTGGTTCCCACGGTGAGTCCCCAGTGGATTATTGATCCCATGAACTAACATCACTTCTGTGTCATGGTTAAAATTTTACATTCCCTAATCTGAATTACAGTTCTGACAATTTTTACATCAACGATTACTGTATTCTTTCTATAGTGTATCAGCTTAAATATAATCCTCAAAACCCCTTAGTTAAAATGAAAACCTTAGATTAATATTCAATCAAAGTCATGGACGGACAGTTTTTGGATACCTGAAAAATTTTCAAATAAGACAATCTGTTGAAACATGGAGCCAGCTTCATTTTGGACTTGTGACCTTCTTTTTACCGGGATATAATTAGACCAATAATTAGGCAACCAAGGTCATACCCTGACCATCATCTTTAAAAATAAAGATTTTATTGAATTTTATTTAAATTTTATACATATATGTGTATATATATGTGTATCATATACACTATACACACACATACACATATATAACTGATTCAACATGTGTGTGTGGGGGGAGGCACGTGCACATATGCATATATTTATTTTTAATAAGAGGCCTGCTTTTTCATTTTGCACTAAGCCCTGCAAGCTGTGTAATCAGTTCTATATATATGTGTGTAGATATTTGTGCTTATTATTTTTCTACACTACAAAGAAGCTCTTCCTTTGGGTTTTATTATCGAACAATTCAGTGGCCTTATGTGCATTCACATTGAATACGCTAAGTGTCCTGGATGCCCACACATGCCTATATTTTGTGTCAATTTGTGCTTTCCATTTAGGGAAAATATAATAGCATTTTACCCACATTTAAGTGTATAATCCAGTGGCATTAAGTCCATTCACATTTGGTTACAACCATTACCACTGTTCCTCTTCAGAATGTTCTCATCACCCCAAAAATTATGTCCCCATTTTATACACTACCTCTCCTTCCTCATTCGCTCCAGCCCCTGGCATCCACTGTTCTACTTTCTGTCTCTAGGAGTTTCACAACTCTAGGGGCCTCATGTAAGTGGGATCACACAGCATTTGTCCTTTGTGACCGGCTTATTTTACTTACCAGGATGTCCTCAAGGGTTACTTGAGTCTCTTGTAGCCTGCGTCACGGTTACTCCTTTTCTAGGGCTGGATAATAATTCATTGAATGTCTGTATCACATTCTGTGTGCCCATTCAGCTGTCGATGGGCACTCGAGTTTCCACCTTTTGGCTATTACTGTGAATAGTGCTGCTGTGAACATGGGTGTGCACATATCTAAGTCCCTGCTTTCCCTTCTTCTGTGTATAAAACTAGAAGTAGAATTGCTGGAGGATAGGGTAATTCTGTGCTTAATTTTTTGAGAAATGCCAAGCTGTGTCCACAGTAGCCATGAAAGTGCTAGGGCTCAGTTCCCCTACCGACACACCTTAGTTCCTGTGTTTTAAATCCATCACAGAGCGTGAAGTGGTATCTGACTGTGGTTTCGATCTGCGTTTCCCGAATGACTAGTGAACTTGAGCATCTTTTCAGATGTGTATTGGCCATTTGCTTCTCTTCTTTGGTGAAAAGTCTGTTTAAATTCTTTGCCCCCTTTGTAACCAGGCTGTTTGGTTGTTGTTTCTTTCTCTTCCCTTATAGCTTTCTTTGGCACTTAGTACAGTAGACTGTGCTTTTACAATTAAAAGGAAACATGTCAGTTGTTTTCTTTGACCTCTCAGAATTCAGGAAAAAATTATTTTATTGGGTTTCTTCACTTTTCATCATAATATAGTTATTTGTATAAGAATCTTTTTTTTTAACCTGGATTAGAAAAAGTAATTATATAAACCAAGGTTATACCTGGAATGTCATATTTACAAATAAATTTTATTTAATCAGGGGCACCTGAGTGGCTCAGTCAGTTGAGCATCTGACTTGATTTTGGCCCAGGTCATGATCACAAAATCGTGCGACAGAGCCCTGTGTCAGGCTCCACGCTGAGCATGGTGCCTTGAGATTCTCTCTCTCTCTCTCTCTCAAAAAAAAATTACCAGATATGCTAAACTCTCCATTAAGGGTAATAGCTGTGCTTCCCATGCGGGACTAACACTCATAAAACCTTTCTAGGAAACTCATCTGATATCTGTTTATAGCTTTCAGGGTCCTGTAAAAAAGGTCACTTCCTGGCAGCCAAGAACCTTTGCAGATTTGGAGGACCTTAGAGAAAGAGAGAGAAGAATTCACTCAAATGTGTAGATACTCCAGGTGAAACCAGTAGAGATGAATTTCTTAGGTATGGTTTCCTAGCTTGCAATAGAAGAGTCCATTAAAAAAGAAAATCCCAGAACACAACAGAGAAAACACCATAAAATAATAGAGGTTAGAGAGACCATTGAAAATGCAACCCAGATCACTTAAGAAGTTGCAAACATTGTTTGAGTGTCATTCTATGACTATATTTTCTAACCACACTCATTCAAGCTTATACATTTAGTTGAGACTTCTTTCTACACTTATGTAAATTAATTAATACAAAAATATAGGGAGAGCAACGTGTTTGTTTGTTTTGTTTTTGTTTGTATGTGTAACCAAGTTATCCTTGGAAGTTATTTGTGATCACCAGTTCTGCCCAAAATTTGGGAGCGAGGAAAATGAAGTCTTTCCACAGGAGCGCACCTAACAGGCCCACCCATGGGCTATTCAGTTATTGATGGGGTTTTTCTGTTGTTTGGCTCATTGACTGGGGCCCAAACTCTCTAAAGTAATGTGCTCTTAATGTCTTGCCTGATAAAAATATAAATTGTTTCAATGTAGTAGAAAATATAACTCCACATGGTGATTTTTTAAAATATTTTTATTTATTTCTAGGAGAGAGAGAGATAGCATGAACAGGGGAGGGTCAGAGAGAGAGGGAGTCACAGACTGAAACAGGCTCCAGGCTCTGAGCTGGCAGTCAGCCCAGAGCCGGACGCGGGGCCCGAACCCACGAACCGCGAGATCATGACCTAAGCGGAAGTCAGACGCTTAACCGACTAAGCCACCCAGGCGCCCCATGGTGATTTTTTTTTTGACCTGTAGGACATGAACCCCTTTTGAACCCATCCTAGAAATCTTACTGCAGAATTTTTCCTGCAGTGCTATGAAAACTCAGCTTCTCAAATATTCCTTGAACCAGCTTTGTCCTCCTGGTCCCCTCACTAATGAGCTGAAGTGTTGATACAAGTTCATTCTAAACTTTTGAAAATGATGTTTCCCGGTCTCTTACTTCAGAGCCCAGAGCCATCTCTTCAGTCATTTTGACAGTTCAGGCAAGCTTGTTTCTTCTAGAATCTATGCATTTTGTGGATTTCCTTTATCTGCCTGGACAGAGAATTACTTGAGTGTGTGTGTGGCTTGCATCATTTTCCACGTTTACACATCCTAAGCTCATACAGTGTTAGTGCTCAATGGAATCCCTGCCTCCCCCAGTTATAAGAGGAAACTTAGGGGCACCTGGGAGGCTCAGTGGGTTGAACATCTGACTCTTGATTTTGGCTCATGTCATGATCCCAGGGTTGTGTGTGATAGAGCCCTGAGTAGGGCTCCGTGCTGAGCAGGGAGTCTGCTTAAGATTCTTTCTCTCTCTCCTTCTGACCCTTCTCCACTCATTCTCTCCCCCCCCCACCCCAGTTTTAAAAAAAAAAANCAGGCAAGCTTGTTTCTTCTAGAATCTATGCATTTTGTGGATTTCCTTTATCTGCCTGGACAGAGAATTACTTGAGTGTGTGTGTGGCTTGCATCATTTTCCACGTTTACACATCCTAAGCTCATACAGTGTTAGTGCTCAATGGAATCCCTGCCTCCCCCAGTTATAAGAGGAAACTTAGGGGCACCTGGGAGGCTCGGTGGGTTGAATATCTGACTCTTGATTTTGGCTCATGTCATGATCCCAGGGTTGTGTGTGATAGAGCCCTGAGTAGGGCTCCGTGCTGAGCAGGGAGTCTGCTTAAGATTCTTTCTCTCTCTCCTTCTGACCCTTCTCCACTCATTCTCTCCCCCCCCCACCCCAGTTTTAAAAAAAAAAAAAGAGGAAACTGAGGCTGAAGGAGAATAAGTGGATTAGGTAGATATAATGTAAGTTCTGTAATTTACTGTCTGGCCAGGTATTGACATAATATCTCTTCCTGTATGTGTACCCTTTTTACACATGTCTGCTTCTTAGATGATAAATTCAAAGGCTACAGGGACCATATGTATTTTCCCCCCTGTATCTTTGATGCTTCCCCAGAGGTGAATGCATGTCTTGTAAGTGCTTTTTGATGGGGATGAAACAAAGGAAGAAATGTTTCTGGAAGCAGACATTCTGGAAATTGCCAGAGAAAGCTGTTCAGAGGTCAGAGGGTGACTATTCTTCTGTCTGAAATTGCTTTAAAGAAATAGCCTCCCTGGGGGAATGATTCAGCACATCCCTGTCTTTGAGCTCTATCCAGATGCTTCCCTGAGGCTCTGCACAGGGAGGTATTTCAGTGTCACTACCTATGAAGATTTTTGCTGGGAGCAACAATTTTTGTTAGTTTTGGCATATACATCTAGAGAGTGGCCAAGAAAGGATGTGACACAAATTCAACAATTTAATTCTGAAAACCCCGTGGTTTCAGTGCTGGTCATTTCTTGTTAGAGCTTTGTTTTTCCTCTTTGGTCATAACAACTGGACTTCCAGGGGAATATTTCTTCTTACAAATTAAGGAAATATTCAGAGCCAGATTTCAGGTCTTTCCTGATTAAGGAAAAAACAATGAAAGGATAGTGGGCTTGGCTTTGAATAGCGGTCAGGGACACTACACAAAACGATGACTATTATTACACTTCCTAACAAATCAATGCTATTTTTGAATAATACATTTTTCGTTATAGAGGAAAATCTAGTACTTTTAAAGAAACTCTACTTGGAGATTCTCGTAAATAATTTTAACTTTCAGAGGAGATGGAAATGGGGTACTGCAGAGATTAGATTCCTTTTTAAAGCAAATTTGGAACCAAAGCTAGGGATGCACATACGATGGCACTTGATCCAGCCCTCATCTAGGAGGCTTCCTGGTGTAATGAACTTGACCCAGTTATCCTTGACTACTGGCCACTGGGGATTTCGAGGACATTACCCTTTGACCCTCAGCTTCCTCTTTGGTAAGATGTGGTAATCACACCAAATTCAGTGCACTGTTGTGAGGATAAATTAAATGATAATAATAGCTAATATTTTTTTAGTATGGGCTGGGCACTATGTTAAGGACTGAACAGATATTCTCTATTTAATCCTCATAACAATCTCTAGTGAAGCAAATATTTTTTCTTCCCCATCTGACAGATAGGGAAACTGAGGTTAAAATATAGAGAGGGTAAGTTTCTCAAGGTCTCATAGGTAGTGAGCGATGGGACCAGTGGTCACATCTGGGAAGTCTGGCTTCAGGATCAGGGCCATAAGGCAATATGCTGTGTCCCCTGCCCAGAGAAGGTAGGTGGAAATATAGGAGATAATATCTTGCACAAAGTAGGTATGCAATTAATTTTAATTGGATCTGAACAATTCAAGTACAAACCTAGCATTTCTGTGTAGCTTAGAGATCTTAGCAGCTCAATGCAGATTATCCCTGTGCTACCAACATGGTCAGTGGCAAGGATCTCGATAAAAGTGTATGTCATTAACAAAATGTCTTGCAGTCATATCTGGACTAAATTAAAGCTATAATAAACTTTCAAATGATAAAACTACTTCTTTGGCGTCAGATAGTGCTTCTTTCCTTCTTTCACTACCACACCTTTAATTAACAGAATTTTCTCAGTAAAGATCTGTCTTCAATCATACACGCACTTTTGAACATTCCTTTGGGTCTTTATAAATAGAATTGACCTTCCTTTATTTATCTTTCCTTTATCTTTGTCCCCTATATACAGGAGACAAAGGTCAGTCTTGGTCAGTTCTAGGTCAGTCTTGAAAAGATAAAGAAGATAAACCGTGTCCATGTGATGTAGTTATAAATTCCTATGCATAGAATTTAATGTGCTAGAATTTGCCTTCTTTGTTACCTCTATACGCTTACCTGCTCTGCAGTGTTCCCATACTATGTGGCTCGCCCTCGTAGAAAAAAGCCCTTGGACTACAGTCAAATGTCTTTTAGTTTAGTTTCTTCTCTCCAAGGATACTGACTCTTTTCTCTTGGGACTTAATGGAAAAATAACAAAAGGATTCATTGTATTTAACCAGATCTGCATTATGGATAACAGAGAAGCTGCTGCTGTTTTTTTAGTCTTTTTTTATCCACAATGTGCAGGGCATTTCAGATACAATAAGGTTTCCCATTAAGAAACCTACAGTCTGGGGCAGGGATCCCAAAAGTATGGGCCATGAGCTCAATCTACCTGCTTTTTCTAAATGAAGTTTCATTAGAAGTCAGCCACACCCATTCATTGAAAGACCATCTGTGGCTATTTTCACACTATGACAGCAGAACTAAACAGTTACATCAGAGACTGGATGGCCCCCAAAAGCCTAACATGTTTATTGTCTGGCCTTCCAAAGAAAATCTCCGGACTCTTTGGTTTTGTCTATCTTCTCTCCCCGTTTTTATCACTTGAGCTGGTGCTGGTTCAGGGGTGGAGAACAGGTGACAGAAGTAAGACAGTTTTTTCTTAACTGACACTGTCCTAATATGGCTTTGTGCTTTCTGGATGTTGGCAGTTGTCGAAAGCTCTTTATCTTAAGGGATGCTTTTTCAGGTTCTTTGGAGACCCCATTTCTCGCAACTCCCTCCCCCTCCTGACTCCAGAGATCTCTTACCTGGGTAGATGTTTCCCTGCTTTAGCTGGTCATTTACTCTTTCTGTAGGACCTAAAATGAGGCCTACACACCTCCTCCCTCCCCACCTCCACCCAGAGGCCTTAATAACTGATCCTAAGCTGTTGGCATCGGCTTGCTCTTGCTCCTGGCCCACATCAGGGTCCTGGAAGCCTCTTATTTCATCTGTCCCAACAAATTCTAGACATGCAGGCTGATGCCAGGCCTCCACGTCTGTTTTGATCTGCTCATCAGCAGCTAGCCAGCCTGTCTCTCCCATTTTACACTTTTCAGTAGAAAGACACCAATCAATTTCTTCACTGGATTATTTGTTTTTCGGGTGTGGAGCTTGATGAGTTCCTTATATATTTTGGATACTAGCCCCTTATCTGATATGTCCTTTGCAACTATCTTTTCCTATTCCATCAGTTGCCTATTAGTTTTATGGATTATTTCCTTTGCCGTGCAGAAGCTTTTTATCTTGATGAGGCCCAGTAGTTCATTTTGGCTCTTGAATCTTTTGCCTTTGGGGATGTGTCAAGTAAGAAATTGCTGCCGTTGAGGTCAAGGAGGTTTTCTTCCTGCTTTCTCTTCTAGGGTTTTGATGGTTTCCTGTCTCACGTTCAGGTCCTTTATCCATTTTGAGTTTATTTTGGTGTATGGTGTGAGAATATGATCTAGTTGAGTCAGAAGAATAAATATTGTTAAAATGTCATGACTACCCAAAGCAATCTACACATTCAATGCAATCCCAATCAAAAAGTGCACCAGCACTCTTCTCAAACTGGAACAAACTATCCTAAAATTTGTATGGAACCACAAAAGACCCCGAATAGCCAAAGTAATATTGAAGAAGAAAACTAAAATGGGAGGCATCACCATCCCGGACTTTAGCCTCTACTACAAAGCTATCATCATCAAGACAGTATGGTATTGGCACAAAAACAGACACATAGATTAATGGAATATAATAGAGAACTCAGAATTGGACCCACAAATGTATGGCCAACTAATCTTTGACAAAATGGGGAAGAGTATCCAATGGAAAAAAGACAGCCTCCTTAACAGATGGTGTTGGGAGAACTGGACAGCAACATGCAGAAGCATGAAACTAGATCACTTTCTCACACCATACACAAAAATAAACTCAAAATGTATAAAGGACCTGAATGTGAGACAGGAAACCATCAAAACCCTAGAGGACAAAGCAGGAAACAACCTCCTTGACCTCAACCGCAGCAATTTCTTACCTGACACATCCCCAAAGGCAAAAGATTCAAGAGCAAAAATGAACTATTGGGACCTCACCAAGATTAAAAGCTTGTGCATGGCAAAAGAAATAATACATAAAACTAATAAGAAACTGATGGAATGGGAAAAGATAGTTGCAAAGGACATATCAGGTAAAGGGCTAGTATCCAAAATATATAAGGAACTCATCAAGCTCCACACCCAAAAAACAAATAATCCAGTGAAGAAATGGGCAGAAGACATGAACAGACACTTCTCCAAAGAGGACATCCAGATGGCCAACAGACACATGAAATGATGCTCAGCATTCCTCTTCATCAGGAAAATACAAATCAAAACCACACTGAGGTAGCACCTCATGCCAGTCAGAGTGGCTATAATGAACAAATCAGGAGACTCTGGATGCTGGCGAAGATGTGGAAGAATGGGCATCCTCCTACACTGTTGGTGGGAATGTAAGCTGGTGCAACCCTTCTGGAAAACGGTGTGGAGGTTCCTCAAAAAAATTCACAGTAGAACTCTCCTATGACTCAGCANAAAAAAGAAAGACACCAATCAAGTCTACTATGTCACTTAGTCTCCTCAAAAGGGATACATATTAAAGTCTCTCAGTAGTTAGTTGCCCGGAGCCACCTGTGTTCAACTAGAGGTGACAGGGGCATATCCTGCCCTTTCCTGCTTTGAGGGAAGGGCCTGCTAGCACAGCTCTCCAAATAACTTGTTCTTGTAAATCCTTCCTCTTCAGATCAACTTTTAACTTATTTTATAGCCTCAAAGAGAGAGAGGGACTTGAGAGTTTAATAATGTTTGACTCATTCTTCTTGCAAGCCTTACAGAGTGGTTTATTTCATGTGAAAATACATATATTGTATCCTGGTGACTCAGTCAATGCTTCTAATTTGATACACAACACAATTATATTGAAGGCATTTGGACCAAGTCAGAAATAAATAAATAAATGAAGGTTGGATCCAGGGCTGATTCCGGTTTCTAAGACAAAGAAGATAAATGAGAACTCTGTGTTTCCATCACTGTGAGATGGGGACTGGAGGTATTTTTATTTACACACCAAAGGTTAGGGGACTTCATTAGTTCAAAAGATTTGGGAATATACATCCAAGGGAGCTGACAATTCTGCTTGAGAGCAGAATTCTAAGCCTGGGTGGAGCCATTTGCATTTTTAAAAGCTCACTGTGGCCAGAGTATGAAGGATGGATTGAGGGGATGGAGATGGAACACCAGGTGCGGCTGTTATGGTCATCCAAGCAAGAACTCATGAAGAGCTAAATCACTGCATTGGCATTGGGAATAGAGGTGAGAGGGCAATGCTCAAGATGGTTAAAAGGCATTATTTCCACTAATTGATAATAGGTTGCATGTTGAGGTAAGAGTTAAAGGTGATGTCAAGTTTCTGCCTTGGGCAACTGGGAGAGTGTTAATTCTACCCACTGAGCTGCACAAGAGTAGATCTGTAGGGAAGCAGTGCCTATTTCTTTGGTGACCAAGGAGGGGGGCTATGAGAAGAAAGGCAGGAAAAAGATCTTGAGTTGGATTACACTAGGCCCGCTGAGCCAAATTACCCAGAAGGCAAGCAGCTCTGAGTAAGGCTTAAGTCCTAACCTGGAGTCTGTATTAATTCCTCATACCAGTCATTGCCTTTTAGAATACAGTTGACTAGTCTTCACTGTAGAACATGAAACTACTGTGAGACTGTTAGATTAACATCATTAATCCTCTAGGAAGGACTCTCATGGTTGGAGGAAATGACGTGAAAAATCACAGGTAACCAAAGGGTATCATACTAATTCTTCTACTGGAATTCTGTTCCTTTGCATTTGTTTTTCTATATTCTATTTCACCTGCAAACTCATTTCTCCTTTTACATCCAGCTTGCATTCTAGTTCCCTTGGAAGACTGTAATTCACCATGCTTCACACCCCACCCCCCCCAAATACCCACCCACAGGAATAGTCACATGACCTAGGACAGCCAATGAGAATATCCTAGCCATCTTATAGCCAGTGATCGGTTCAGAAATAACTCTGCATCCTAAGCAGTGCCAATCAGATTCTTCCCTTTGATTGGTCTAGGTATATTGGAGAACAGCTTTCTCTCTGCTGGACTTGCTAGGCACTGAGGGAGAGAGTCTGTGGTTGCTAAGTGCCATTCTGTCTCCGCTGGTGAGACCTTGAAGCAAGCTGCAACTCTCCGTTTCCCAGTTATGCTAGCCAATAAATTCCTTTCTCACCTCCTTTTAAAATTTTCTTAATATAATTTGAGTGTTATCACTTGCACTCAAGAGAGCTCTGACAGACATCCCTAGTGACCTTTGACAAAACTTATGGACCTCTCATTTATGCCCCTACTGCCTTATTGAGATATCATCAGATACCATATGCTTTACCATTTTAAGTACCATTCAGTGGTTTTCAGTATATAGAACAGTTGTGCAGTTATCATCACTATCTAATTTTAGAACATTTTCATTAGCTCCAAAAGGCAATACCATGTATATTAGTGGTCACTCCCCATTCCCTCCCCTAGCAATTAATCTACTGCGTGTATCTCTATGGATTTGCCCATTCTGGACATCTCCTACAAATGGACTCACAGAGTATTTGACCTTTGCGCCTGGCTTCTTTCATGTAACAAGATGTTTCTCAAGTTCATCCATCTGGTAGCATGCATCAATACACCATTCCTTTTTAGAGCCAAATGATATTCCATGTTTGGGTTACCTATCAGTTCATGAACGTTTGGGTTGTTTCCACTTTTGGGCTATTATTAAAAATGCTACTACGAATATTTTTATACAAGTTTTTGGGTGGACATAGATCTTCACTTCTCTTAGGTATATATCCAGGAGTGGAACTGCCAAGTCATGCAGTAACTCAATTTTTGGCATTTTAAGGAACTGCCAAAGCATTTTTCAGAGCAGCTGTGTCATTTTGTATTCCCACCAGCAATGCATGAGGCCTCCAATTAGTCCACATCCTCACTGACACTTGTTAATTGTTTTTTTTGACTGTGTCATCCAAGCGGGTGTGAAGTGGCATGTCATTGTAGTTTTGGTTTGTATTTCCCTGATCTAATGATGGGAAGCATCTTTTCATGTGCTTATTAGCCATTTGTACATCTGTTTTGGGGAAATGTCTATTTTAATTCTTTACCAATTTTTAGGCTAGATTGTTTGTATTTTTATTGTTGGGTTGTAATAGCTGTTCTTACATGCTGGTTGCAAGTCTCTTACCAGAGATGGGATTCCCAAGTGTGTTCTCCTATTCTTTAGGTTGCTTTTTTACTTGAAGTGGTCCATGAAGGACAAAAGCTTTATATTTTGAAGGCCAGTGTCTTTTTCTTGTGTCACTTGTGCTTTTGTTGTTATAGCTAAGAAACCATTGCTCAATGCAAGGTCAGAGAGATTTACAATTATGCTTTTTGCTTCTAAGAGTCTATGATCCACTTTGAGTCCATTTTTGTCCCCCAGTATAGTTTGTATCTCCTTTATTTTGCACCTGTCCAGTTGTACTATGATTTCTGGTACCCTACGTATCCTAATGTCAGAGAATGTTAATTAATATGGACCCCCAAGAGTATTCTAAGCTTACATAAATTTGGGAAGGTCTGTGCAGTAAATTCCCCTCTTGAAGTTCATAGCACATATTTGCCCATGAAAGGCTCTAAGCAGACAACAGTTAGGACTCCTGCTTCATGTAATCTCATGTTTGCAAATATCACAAGCTGCTGGACGCTGTGATGTAACCTCTTCAGGAATGAGGGACTCCTCACCCCACCTTCTGGCCATGCCCCTGGAGCACCCCTTCCACGTCAGCTGTCAGCACCCTTTGGAGATTTGCTCAGCTGAATAGAGCTACCTTGTTCAAGGTCATGCTCTCTTCTGGGAATGGACCATGTCCACAAATTGATTGGCTTGGAGATACAGAGGCCTGGTTGTCTTACCCCCAGCTCAGGACGGCTTTGCAGAGCCGTCTCATCTTCAGAATGCTTACATTGTTGAGTGAGGCTGTCCCTAAGGCTGCACTGCAGCTCACCTTCTCCTTCTGTGATCCTACCTCTGCCCCTTCCCTTCCCACTGTTGGGATTTTTTTTTTAATTTTGGGGGGGTAGAGAGAGAGAGAGAGAGAGAGAGAGAATCCCAAGCAGGCCCTGCACTGCCAGCACAGAGCCTGATGTGGGGCTCGATCCCATGAACTGTGAGATCATGACCTGAGCCGAAATCAAGAGTCAGAAGTTCAATCGACTGAGCCACCCAGGTGCCCACCAAGGGTTAATCTTAAGAGCATGCCCTAAGAGTCCTCTTCTATGCACACTTGCATCTCATTAGTTGCTTCTAGGAAAACTCAACCTGTAACAAAAAGAATTTCTCAAACATACCAGAAAATGGAATACTCATTTTTATCAAGAATCTACCTCCTGGAGAAGCATTCACAGAATATAGATTTTGGAAATGCAGTATAGCAGAGGCAAGGCTTGAAACCAGAAGAACTGATGTGGATTCAGACTTGTCTCCTGACTGGCTGGTTAATCTGATCAAGCAGGAGTTTCAGTAGATCACCAGGAAAATGAGCCCTCTAAAATCTACCTCATAGGAACGTGAACACGCCCAGCCACTGCCTAGGTGACCCATTCAAAAGAGCTCCGTGAGGCAGGGCTTTTTACCTGTTTTATATACTACCGTATCTCAGTGCTCAGAATTATGTCTGGCACATAGTAAGCATTTGATAAGTATTTGAAAGAGATTTTTTAAATGTTTATTTTTGAGAGAGAGAGAGTGAGTGTAAGTGGGAGCGAGGCAGAGAGAGGAGACACAGAATGTGAAGCAGGCTGAACTGTCAGCACAGAGCCTGATGCAGGGTTCAAATTCATGGACCATGAGATTATGACCTGAACCGAAGTCTGATGCTCAACCAACTGAGCCTCCCAGATGCCCCTAAGTATTTGAGTTAACTAAGTAAATAACACACAGAAACTCTCTGAAAATTTTATTGAGGTATACTTTCAGTCCATATTTTTGGATAGGTCATAGTGATTTGTGAGAAGGAGTAAGTAAAGATTACTTTCAGTACAGATTATGAAAGATTTACTAGCTGACCTTTCCTACACTGATTGGGCAGCCATAAAAAATATTTGCACCATTACTGCTGGAGATATCTTGCGCAGTGTCCTACAAACCTTTACGTACAGCCACCAATTTATTTTGCTGACCTTTCTGGTAATTTTTGGTGTAGGTCATAGTCTCAAGCAAATACACTAAAAAGTCACTTACACTGAATATTGTATTAGATCAAAGAAAGCTTCATAAAGTCCCAGTAAAATGATTTTTGAAGGTTTATTAATTTAAATTGTAAAACATCTTGATGCTTATTGAGAAGAGTCAAAGTGTCATACCATTTGTGCCTGTTGTAGCGTGAACAGGACAAAGACACGCAACTTAATCTAGCACATGCCAAGGCTGATGTTGCTGGAAGCAGTTTCCTACTGATAGTGACATTGGAGAGCAAGTCACTGAAGTTCTCCAGGGCTGCACTGTTTGCGCTGAGGATTATGTACGCATGATCATGCTGAAAGACATAGTCTCTTCCCATATGAAGATTTCAGCCAACAGACAACAGCAGGAGCACAGCACCGTTCTGCACCCAGAGAGGTTTTGAAACATGGCTCTTGCCTCTTGGGCATAATCTAGGGGGAGAGAAACACACCATCATAAACTCCAAAGAAGACGAACAAGGAGAGATTTGATCAAGTAGAAGAGGAACACGGAGCATGCTGCTAATTGCAGTTGGAGCTTGGAAGGCACCCTGAAAGTGTGATCTGAACTATGTCTTCAAGCCTAAATATCATTTCTGATAGATGGGGATGTGAGGGAAGGAGGGCACCCCAGCAAAGAAACAGTACAAACCTGGAAACCCATCAAGACTGGATATAGGGAGCCAGAGGCTCTGGTGGCGGGCGAGAAGGATGAAAACAGGTCATGGTGGGGATTAAAGATGTACACATTTCCTTACACGCAGCAGATCTCTGAGCCAGACCCGCTCTCTATAGTTCTCTTGTGTTCCATGTCCAGAGTCTCCAATCACGGTTTAATCTAATCATATAGAAAAAGCTGATCCGAAGGTTGGGCTGTAGCATACTCGCATCTTGGGAATAAAGCCTTGAATGTCGAAACAAATGAAAATGAAAAATTAAAAAGAGGGGAAGGGAAAAAAGAGGGAGGAGGAGGAAAAGGAAGGAGGAGGAAGAGAGAAAAGAGGCAGAGCAGAAAGGCCTCCAGGAATGTGTAAAACCCTATTATAAAGCATGAGTTTGGGAGTCCAACAATGTAGGTTTGAATCCTGATTCTGTGACTCATTAACGATAGGACCTCATCAAGCCTGATTTCCTCCTATGCAAAATGGGCATCAGCTGTGCATGTCCTAGAGGGGGACTGGATGGAAATACTCTCAGAGCACTCTGTGTGGTAGCCTCACACGGCGACCGGGCAGTGTGTGTTACCTGCTTAGTAAAGCTGCTGGGTGCTGATGCTGCCTCCTGGGGTGAAAGTTCATGGCTTTTCTCAAAAGATATGTTCTTATTTTGTCACTCAGAGTCTACTGGCTCCACTAAAATGAGATTTTTACTCCCCTTGCTTGTTTGGTTTTGGCCTACTAAGGCAGGGGTGTGGGCATTGTCACAGGAAGTGACTGCAGAAATCATAAATGATTGCCAAGAGACCCATCAAAGGAGGATCGAACCAGCAGCGCAGACACACGTCTCCAGAATGTCTTGTGCACACTTGACTATGTTTTAAAGCATCACAGGAACATAGTTGATGTACGTAACACTGTCTCTGAGTTGGTGTGAAAAGCTAAATGTCTTCATTCAATCTGAGTACCTTCCATACTGCAAGGATTATGAATGATGTAAGGACGGTACAGATGAATAAGAGAGTAAGATGTTTATTCTGATGGAGCTCACAAGTTAGGAAGTCTGTAATAACAGCTTGGAAACTTTCCATCCAAAATAGGATGAGCAACAAATTTTAGACATCTGAAAAAAGCATCACTTATGGAGGGGAAGTGTGGATGACTTATATCCCAGCAGTGTGTGATAATGAGGTTATAGAATATGCTGTACTAAGCGCAGGGCAAGTGCACACAAGTTGCCTGACAGTTGATTGGAGCTTGCTTTGCTTTGCTTTTGCACAATGAAATACATAAAACCATTGCTCTTTCTCTGTTGGTAACTTATCTTCATCCCAAAGAACTGCTCCTCCTCCCCACCTCCCTGCCCCAACTCTGGACACTCCCATCCTGAGTCTTCAGGCTAGACACCTTGAGCTGCCTTCAAATCTCCCCTTCACTTCACCCCTTGTATCCAGGGTCTCTGTGGTCTGTAAACTCCTCTGTAACATTTTGGATATTTGTCCCCTTCTCTTCTTGTATATTTTCATTGCATCAGGGAATTCTTCTTCACCCCAGTGATTGCAGTAGCCTTCTACATAGCCACTATGCCCCCATTTCCTCCAAACCCAGCCCATCCTTCACCCTGTGTTAAGAAGCCTGCCCAAGACAGTCATACCTTCAGTGAAGAAGACACTGCATTGGAAGCATCTTTCTTGGGTTCTGTGGGATATTCAAACTTGAATTTAATTAGGTTCAGAAAAGAAGACTGAGAGATATCCCCAAATGTCCTCACAATGGAGGGGCCCAGGATGGCCAGTCAAGTTGTCTTGCCCAAAGGGCAGACATTGGAAGCACAGTGTAACTGGATCATAGCCCATACGGGAACATCTTTCTGTTCCATTTCATGTTCTCCTACAATTTCTGGAGGGCACGGACCACATCTGCTTCTTTTGCACCAGATCAACAATATCTGGCACTCTTCCCAGCACATAGTAGGCACTTAATAAACAATTTATAAATGAATGAATATTTAATGGAAAGCCACTTGATCACCTATATATTACTATAATTGAGTCCTTTATTGTTGGATATGCGAGTATTATTTTTTCTCCTTTGAACAGCCCCACCATGAAAAGCCTTTATCAACCAAGGATTGTACTCTGCTAAAAACCTAGTCACAGTAGCTTAAACATACAGGCTTTATTCTTTTTTGTAAAGGAACCCAGATGTGGACAGCACTGCAAAGTCGTTAGGGACAGTCTCCTTCCACCTTTCTGCTCCACCACCTTCCACGTGCAGCTTCCACCCCCAAGGTTATATGAGCTGCTGGAGTATCAAACATTACAGCAGAATTTCCACACAGGAAGCAGAAGCCCCAAATCGGTTGTGTTTCAAAGGTTACTAGAAAAGATCGGGTGTTATTCAACAATAGCCAAACACGAGCATTAGCCAAACTTTTCAAATTATTCATTAGTTCTGTCTTTCCAATGAGTTCCAAAAAAAGAATCTTTTGGATAGACTAAAGTTTACTACTCCATAGTAACTAGAATCTGAGGATCACCAGATTGTAAACTCCATGAATAACCAGCCTGCTGCATGGAAAAGACAGGAGACAGGCCATTTCCCGTGCTTAAACCAGCATTCAAGTGAGTGTGTTCACAAAGTGTCTGTTGAGTCGAGCTGACATCGTTCTAGGGGAAGGAGCACCTACTCTATGTCCTGAAGGATGAAGCAGGGCCATTTTGTTGTCAGTGTGTCAGATGCCCTTTGATCCCCACTGTGGAATGGGTACTATCCTACTGACATCCTTCAAGTTTCCACAAGGTGTCTGTTGAGTGGACTAGCGAGTTCCATTCTTCTGAGATGTTCCACCGGGACTCCAGGCCAGGCCGGAGCAAGCCACACTCAGGAACAACGTCTTCACTGCTCCCAGAGGGAGTTCCTCCTCTTCTAGGCTGTGCAGTTGTGAAGCCTTCAGCCAGTGAGCGTCAGGCTTCCACTGGAAAAAAAGCCAGTTGTATTTAATTCCTGGGCAATAGAGGATGATTTTTTTTTCTCTGTGGTTTTTGGTTTTGTCTTTGTTTCGGTAATAATGAAGTTCTGGTCACATTGCCCAAACCTTTCAGGGGATGCTGTGTCTGTCCCTCTCTTTCTCACATCACCCAACAAGAAGGAAAAAGCACTGCAGAGTGAACGGAAGGTTTAGGAAGACATTCACTTTTTCAAAAGTTTCGAAAGCAGACTCCGCATTAGCCTAACTGATCCCAGTTGTGGGGTGGTGTGAGTCGAGGCTTGGATATTCTCCACCAAGCAGCCTGGACAGACTTTTAGCCAAGTCTCCACATGGCTGGTGTTCAATACATAGTTTTTTGATGGATTGACTGAGTTCTGTTGTGCCAGATCAAGCAGTTTCCAAAGCGAAAAAAATAATTGTGACTTTCTTTTCCTGTGTTAAAGAGTACAATGTGTGCGACATTCCATAGGTCCCTGGACTTGGCTGAGTATCTTCCAATGTAATCAAATGGTTGATTGGTCCATGCTTAGAGAAGGTAGTAGGGAATGCAAAAAAAAAAAAAAAAAAGTAACTTCCTTCATTGGATTCTCAAGCACTAATTACTCTTCCTGAATCCCATGGGTTCTCCTGCCTCCTTGGTACCGGGAACCCTCCTTATCCAGAAAGGAGGTCCTTACCCTCACAAATGAACACTTATCTCCTATAAGTCAGTGCTCTTAAAAGAAATCATTTAAGCAGAAATTAAATTTATTTAAAGTATACTGAGTAGCTGAAAGAACTGGGAAATCTGAGAACCAGGCTAAGAAACTCCATTGCCACCAAAACACTTTGTTGTGGACTAGTCTGGGGAGAGAACCACAATCTCTCCTGCTGGTCTGGAGCCTCCACCTTGCTCTGCTCTCCCAGCCTGCCCCCTTGTCTGCCCTTGGAGTCTTGTGCAACCGCCCCTACCTCCAGCGAGAGTAGTTGCCTCGGCTCCTATTCTTTGCAGAACCAGTTCTGTCTACAAGGACCAGTGTGGAGAGCGTCTGAAGGGCGAAGCCAAGGTCATGTGCCAACACTCTTAGTGAACTCTTGAGGACATTCTGTTGTCCAGGGTCCTACTACTCAAAGTGTGGTCCACAAAGGAAACATAAATCAGGCATTGTCTGCCTTCCCCTAAGACTCAAGACTGGGGGATTCTCCTCACACTGGAGGGGCTCAGATGCAAAACTGCCAAGACGAATCGCAAATGTCCACACTCCCTAACCAGATGGCATAGGACTGTCTTTTTGTGTCCGTGTTCTTTTTTGGTCTGCTACCTCCCACAGGAAGCAATAAGGTGTGCCCAGGGAGAGGAGCTAGGAGGCAGCTGGAAACGGGAAGAGAGCATCGCATTGGAGACTGTGGAAGAAGAGAGAGAATGATGTAATTTCCACATAGCACGTGGCCAGTTGACTTTCCAGCACTCTTGCGCAATCCAAGTATTTAAGGTACTCGAGTATCCACTGTGTGCCTAGTATGGCAAGAGATGGAGCCTCATTCTGTGCAGACATTTATACCCTGGTTGGAAGAAACATCCATCTCTCAAGTTGGTTGGAGAAAGAGAGAGGACTGTGCCTCAAATTTGGATATGAATCTCAGGGGATGGGGGGGGGGGGGGGGAGTCTTGTTTGAAGTGCAGATTGGGTCAGGGACTGGAATGGCGCATTTCTAACAAGCTCTCAGGTGCTGCTGATGTTGTGGTACCAGAGCAGGGCATGTCATTTGTGCTAAGGAGGAGAGCACTTAGGTGGGTCATAGCGCCATGGAGATTCTCGGACGGGAAACCCCTGAGATTGAGGCATTGAGTGTACAAAGACCACCTAAGCCTTGACAAGAGGGCAGGAGTTTATTAGGCAGAGACTAGAGGAATGCCCATGTCGGGCCCATTTGTGTGTTTTACCAAGGGTGACCAACCATCCAAGTGTGCCTGCGACTGTCCTGGTTGTAGCATGGAGGGTCTTGAGTCCCGGAAGCAAGTGTCATACTTCTGTGACACTTACCCAGTAACACAGCCGGAGGCAGACAATAACTACGCGCTATTTGCTTGACAGATTGGCCAGGTTTACACTTTATGAAGGTTAAAGTCACATGGAATTCATTTCATTTCTGGTCTTAGTAATGGCTTGGAAAGGAAGCAGCAAAGCTTTAGATAAGGCGATCCTATTTTTTCTTAATACTACTCTGATACCAGTCTTCACACCACAGCATCATAGTAATATTTCCCAAGCAGGGCTTCTCTTTTATTACTCAGAAAATTTTAAATTTCTATGCGTATAGTCCCAGTATGGAATATGAAACGTCAGAATCATGGTGGGAGGCCGTAGTGAACCACATCACTACGTTTCAGCAAATCAGGTGGTCCATGTCATGGCAGAATTTGAGTCAATCACAGCCACGGACATGNCTAGGGACACAAGTCTTAGTACTTGAACCACATCACTACGTTTCAGCAAATCAGGTGGTCCATGTCATGGCAGAATTTGAGTCAATCACAGCCACGGACATGCTGTCAAGTGCGCTGCGTCAAAGTTTAGCACACAGATTCTGTAAGCAGGCTTGCCCTTCACCCAGACAGTGGACCATCCTTACAACTGATGCTTTTCCTAAAGGAAGTGTTTATTTGCTTCGATCTGCTTCCTCCTTACCCACAAGCATGTTGGCAGTTCCTAGATAAGAAGGGCTCCATTTTCTGACTCACCTGGTGATCCAGTAAGATGCTCATGAAATTGGACATCTCACTTCTCTGCCCAGGGAGCTGGAGCAAAGTCCAATCGGGAGCAGCTGCTACTTTCACAGAGCAAATCCTCCAGCCAGCTGATAATGGAGTGTGACCTGGGCATAGCCTGGGGGAGGCAGCAGGCCAGCTGAGCAAATAGAGCCAGGTGCTGGTCTGCAAGCCTGTTCCTGCCTTGTAAAGCTTTAACTCTTCCTGCTGGCTCTTAAAAGCCACTCTGATTAGAGCGCTAAAATCCATGGTTTTGGAGAGCACAGATCAGTCTCTTTTTCCTCTCTCCTCCCCTCCTTTTTCTCTCCCTCCTGCCCTCGCCTCCCCGCCCCCTTTCCTTCCTCCTCTTCCTCCTCTTCACTTCCACCCTTTCCTTCTCTTCTTCATCTCCTCTCTCCTCCCCAAGCCCTCCTTCCTGCTCCTTTCTTCCTCCAGGGATCTCTCTTCCTCTCACTCCATACACACCTCTGTCTTTCCATTTTTCTCCTCCGGGGCTTCAAACTGTCATTATCTTCTGCAGACTCACCCCCTAGGAACCAAGTAACCTGTCCCCTTCTGTGCATTTCCTTTGCTCTGAACCGAGGTTGCACCGAGTGCTAACCTGCAACCTGAGAGGGAGTTTGCAACCCGAGCAAGCGCAGAAAATCCGTGTGTTTCCGACAGGATCTGATTGTAACACTAATCCCATAGTTAATTGGAGTTCCCTCACCGGGCTCACTAACTCCTCTCCTCTCTACTTTGGGAAGGTACCCAAAACATGTTTTGCTTATTTTAAGAAGATGGTGGGCAAGATTAGAGAATAAGCTGAGGGTAAAGAAGTGTACAAATCAACATTTGTTTGCAGGGAAACACTGTGCTTGGGGAGGGGCTGAATGTTAAGGAGTTCAGGTGCGTGTGAAACTCAGCACCACAAAGGTTAACACATCAGCGCTGTTCAGGGTGCAACCTTGACCTAGATTCCTCCTCATACTGGGCCCTGGGCTCTGGTCCATTCTCACCAGAGCACTGCCGGCGCCAGTTGCTCCTGAAGAGACCTCCCAAGACAGGGCCAGCCGTGTCGTCTGCAGCTGGAGGGACAGTGCTGATGAAGTGACCCAGTGTGGGCAAGAGCAATGTGTGGGCTGGCTTCAGGTGGTTTCCTTCCCGTGTAGAATCTCAAAGTTCCTGCTGAGATTTTCAAAAATTTTTTTAAATGTTTTTATTTATTTCTGAGAGGGAGAGAGACAGCGTGAACGGGGGAGGGTCAGAATCTGAAGCAGGCTCCAGGCTCTGAGCTAGCTGTCAGCACAGAGCCTGATGCACGAACCATGAGATCATGACCTGAGCCGAAATCAGACGCTTAACCAACTGAGCCACCCAGGCGCCCCGCTGCTGAGATTTTTAAACAGTGTACTTAAAGAGCCTGCTTTCTGTCTGATCTTGTTGAAGAAGACACCATCCCCTTCCCTCTGCAGCCACTTACACCTTTGTGACTAACTGGGCTTGGGTCCCTAACCTCCCCATAACAGGGGTTACTTTCCCTTCCACGAAAACCTTGCAGTGTGTGGAGTTGTTGACTGAGGAGTGCCCCCCGGAAAGGGGGCCTCTGGGCCTACGGGGGAGCCCCAACCCTGGGGCAGGAGGCAGCAGGCCCTGGCTTGAAAATCCACAAGGTGGGGGGTTACAGTCTGGCAGCAATCTAGAAATCTTGCACAGTCCTGATGCCACGGGCAGGCCTACAAGGTGGTGGGGAGAGGTGCGGGCTTGGAGAAGCACGGGGCTCCGATCTGGATGCTAATTACCTGCACAGCCTCGGTCAAAATAGGCACCTCTCCTTGCCCGCATTGCTTCCCCTGAAACTGAGGACATCTCTCTTTCTTGAGGGTGGTGGTGATGACCAAAGGAGTTCGCACAGTTCCTAACCCAGTGGCTCATGCGCAGTTACGTAAGCGCTCAGTAATTGACATGTGGTGTAAAAGACAGGAGGTGAAAGCACCAGGAAGCAGGAAGGGGAAGAAAACTGGCCAGATGATCAGCAGGACGGATACAGGAGTTGACCATTAGCTTCTGGTAGAAGGTCTGTGGCGTGAGGGATCCGCAGCAGAGGACAGCTGTCCTTCCAAGCAGCCGAGGCGGGGGCGGGGCTGCTTCTGAAAGCTGTCGCAGGGACGCTGGTAGCTGTAGGAATCAGGAGGCCTGGTTTGTAAAATTGTCTGGAAGCCTTTGCAGGAGTGATGCCAGCCCACTCCTGGACACGGTGTTTGTGGCTTCATTTCTCCTTTCCTTCTCCAAAGCAAGCAGCATTTTGCTCAGTTTGGCCCTCGGAGCTAATGGTTGGGAATGACAGGGTTCTTTAAACATTTTTCTTTCCCTAGATGGAAGGTTCGTTCCCACCTTAACCCACAGGCTCCCCTAGAAGTATCTGGCCTTCTTGGAATTTCCCCTAACAATTCCGACTATCCCAGCTGTCACTTCCAAGCACCGCTATTTTCGCTCACAAGGGTCCGAACGCCTGGGGTCCCGGCTCTCAGAGTCCCACCCTGTGCGGGTTACAGAGCGGTGCCCAGCTGAGTCAGGGCCAGGGTGGGTCAGGCCTGGAGCCTGCTCTGGCAGCCCGCACCCCTGCTGCTCCTGTGCCCACCCCAAGGTGACTTCCAGACGGGAGAGATTTTGCCTTTGCAAAGTCTGGCCCATTAGTCAAATCACTCCACTCTCTTCCTCTTTCTTTCTCACAGTGTAGCTTTTTTCATCCGATTTCAATCAGCAAGACCGAGTTTCAAGTCTCCCCACTTTCACACAGCTGCCACTCTGGGCCCGTCCCAGTGGCTTGGGGAAGACAAGTTCTTAGGAGAGCCCTGCGTGTAGGCCGTGTGCCTGATGAGGGCCTCGCCACGAAGGGGCGGTGTGGGGGGTGCGTGCGGGTGTGGCTGTGTGTTAATGCTCTTTCCTTCCCTTTCCCTTCCGAAACGTTCTAATTTTGTACCTCTTCGGAATGAACACAGAGGAGGGCGTAGCAGACGTGCAGATACACACCCGACATGTCTTCACTTGGAAATTTCAAACACAGCGCTGCTATTTTTAAAAGGCACGTGTCGCCCTGCCGTGGTTGAACAATGCGGAGAGCTATTTGTGCCTCGTCCCGGCTTAACACATGCCTGCCTGGGATGCCGGTGTTTCCAACGTCAGTGCGAAAAGTAGGGGCTCAACTGTAAGGACGGGGGTCCCAGCTGCAGCTGGAGTTCCTGGCTGGAGATGTCTCTCTTGGCAAACGGGAGGCCATGGGAGAACATTTGGGCCTGTATTAGGTTCCTGATGATAATTAGGGAGAAGCTGCGGGATGCAGCCCGTAGGTTGGAGATCCTATGGGGTCATGACAAAACTGAACAGCATTTACTCTGTCCCATTTCCCACTTTTCATGCCCAGCCCAGCTCTGTCTTTAAAAAGCAAGGATGTCTTAGAATAGAATGCCTCCCCCTCCCTCCCTCTCACCCCTACCCAGCCTTCAGCTGCCCTCTCATCTCGATTTCTCAGTAGCCCCATTACAAAACCATAGCAGTCTTGTATCAGTTTTCTAGGGCGTTCATAATGAAATACCACAGACTAGCTGCAGAACAACAGAAATTAATTTTCGCAGCTTCTTCAGGCTAGAAGTTCCAGATCAAAGTGTTGACAGGTCTGGCTTCTCCCGAGGCCTCTTTCCTTGGCTTACGGATGGCCACCTCCTCCTCAGGCTCCTCACATGGCTTCTTTACTGTGCACTTGCCTCGTGGTATCCCTTCCTCTTCTTATGATAACACCGGTCATATGGGATTAAGGTCCCACGTTTATAACCTCATTTAGCCTTAATCATCCCATTAAAGGTCCTAACTCCCTATATAGTCACATTGGGGGGTTAGGGTTTCAACATGTGAATTCGGGGGAGCACAATCCATTCCATAGAATGGAATAGCAGCCTCCAGAAGGCGCACTTGAATAGGTACGCAGGTGTTCCTGACAGGGACACTGTACAACCCACAGATGACACCCATTGCTAACGTGGGTGTGTTCCCATGGAGGCCACCGCATACCCAGACACAGCCTTGCTAGACCATGGATGTGGCCCATGCAGTGACCCAGGGCTGACTTGCTGGGTGGGTGGGTACATGAGGGAGGAGTTCCATGGCTCCAGCCCTGGGCAGGACCCACAAATAGCATCTTTGCCTTCTTCACCCAGAACCCTGGGTGACAGTGGATAGACGAGGAATACTAATGAAGAGAGATTCCTGGGCTAAGTAGAAGGATCAGAGCTAAGCCATTCCAGCCTTTGACCTCCCCCCTCCCCTTCCTGAGGACTTGATTTGTCTTAAACAGATGACCAAAACCCTGAGGGAGGAGACACCACCAGATCAGCCTCAGGCCTAGGCCCCACCAACAAGTCAAGATGAGTGCCCCCCATCCCTGAGGGCACGCAGCTCCATGGGGTGACCGGAAAGTGCCCTGGGAAGGCTTTGAGGAGGGGAGGTCACTATACTCTTCCTAGTATCCTTCCCATGCAATTGTGGCAGCTGGGTTTCTGGGTCCCTCCTGGGAAACCCCAGGAAAAAAACCAGTGAGAGGGACCATCAGGCGCTTTCCAGAATGGGTTGTCAAAGATATCCACCAGGACTCACTCTGCAGGTTTGCTTTCCTTTGGGGAAGGAATCAAACAGAAAAAAAATAGAACACTGCCCCACCTCCCACCTGTTGAGTGAGGGATCCCACAAGGATACCGTTGGGCCTTCCCACCAACAGTGTAGGAGGGTGCCCGTTTCTCAGCCCCTCTGGAAAACAGTGTGGAGGTTCCTCAGGAAACTAATTTGACAATAAACTATTAAAAAAATAAAAAAATAAAAAAATAAAAAATAAAAGGATACCGTTGGGCCTAAGAAAGATGGCCGCCCTCTACCACTGCTGAAGGCCAGCAGGGGGCTCTTTCAGTTAGTGTAAGCACTGACGGGAAGGGAGTTTTCTGGTCATCTCATGACCTTTTCAAGAGGAAAATGGTGAAGCATTGTAAAACATCGAGGTAACTGTCTTAGAAACAAAGTTGTAAATACGTCCTTAGTCTTCTAAGGGTCTCAGGATGCTACAGATGGTTGTGGTCCCTAGTCCTTGCTCTCTCCCAGTTTCTACCTCTTTAATCTCCAAAGATCCAATCCTAATGGATCCCCCATATCACTCAGAGTAAAGGCCAAAATCTTCATAACGCGTGCACAGTACTGGGTCCCTGGCGCCTCTCTGACCACACATTTACCATCATCCCTGTGGCCCTCCCTGTTCTAGAACCTCAGTCTCCTTGTTGACTCTGAATGTCAGGTGTGCACCTGGCTCAGGGTCTTTGCTCTTGTGTCCTCTTCTAGAAAGGTTCCTCTCACAGATATCTGCAACGTCCCCTCCCACACTTCCTCAGGTCACATTGACATGTCCCCTCCCAGGTGAGGACTCCCCAGACACCTGTCTGAAATTTCACATCCACTTATCTATTCCAATCTCCTCGCCCTGCTTTATTTTCCTCTGTAGTGCTTCACATAGTCTAACATCTACATATTTTACTTATTTATTGGGTATCTCTCCCCTGGATATAATATAAACTCCATACCTGACTGGTTCCTTGCAGCATCTCCAGAGCCTGGAATAGTACCAAGTGGAGGCATAAGTGGTTGTTGAATAAAAGTATCTCTTTAAGCAAAAGCCCCTTTTCTGTCTGGGCTCAAAAGAGAAGGCCTGCATTGTTGGAAGTAGTGCACTGTGCATTTGGGATGCCCTTGGGGGCTCACTGCCCCCAAGGAGGACAAGCTAAAGACTCCCCATAATGGCACCCGTATAGACCTCCTTGCAAAAATCAAAGTGTACAAGAAGCATATGCCATTTGCCTACATCTCAACTAGGTTTCTATTTCTAGATTATATCCTGGATGATAGAAACTCAGCTCACCCTTTCCTTTCCCTGAGGTTGTGGCTTATACCATATCAAGTTCCAGGGTGCTTAATGTTACACCGAAGGAGCCAGTGGGCAGCCCAAACTGTCATCTGCTTATATAGGTACCTCCCAAAATGTACAGCATCTCTTTTTTTTTTTAATTTTTGGTTAATGTTTATTTATTTTGAGAGAGAGAGACAGAGTGCTAGCAGGGGAGGAACAGAGAGAGAGAGAGGGAGACACAGAATCCGAAGCAGGCTCCAGGCTCTGAACTGTCAGCACAGAGCCCAACGTGGGACTTGAACTCATGAGCCGTGAGATCATGACCTGAGCCCAAGCCGGACGCTCAACCAACTGAGCCACCCAGGCACCCCCAAAATGTACAGCATCTCATCTGGGCCTTTGTCCTTGATCCCTGCAGGTAGCCACAGTGAGATCCTTTGTTCCCCTCCACATGCCTCCTGAGTCCTAGTGGTTGCATTCCTTCCACAACACTCAAGGACACAGGTACCATGTTGCTCCCTCTGCTCCAATGTGGAGCTCAGACAACTCTAAGAGCATGACAGAATCCCAGTCCCGAACTGCTACACCACCAGCAGCTCTGTTCCCAAGGATGTTGCCTGAGAAGCACAAGGGCCCTGCCCAACCCAGCTTTCTGAGACCTGCCAGAGTCTAGGAATCTCACAAGTTCTCCTCTATACTCTACAAAAACAGTTTTCTCTGAGTGGTAGCCGCAGGAGAAGTCAGAGAGATTCAAAGCATGAAGAATATTTCATTGTCGAGACCAGGGAGATTGAGAGAGACCCCTCCACCCTCCCTCTACAAGGACCTGGATTCTGCCAACAACCTGAATGAGCTCAGCAGTGGATCCTTCCCTAGAGGTCCTGAGGAAGAGCTCAGCCTGACCAGCACCTTGATTTCAGCTTAGGAGACCTTGAACAGAGAACTCAGTCGAGCCCACTTAGACTTATGACCTACAGAACTGTGAGCAAATAAACAGGTGTTGTTTTAAGATACTAGATGTGTGATGATTTGTTATGGAGGGACAGAAAATAAGTATGGGGACAAGAGTCAAAGTGCCTGACACTGAGAAGGCACTACTTGGGAAATTCCATGTAATTTCCTCTCCCCTTTGGTTTCTGAATGTTTAAGAGTGACACTGTGGCAGAAACAATGTTCCCCAAACACTACCTGTGCTTTGTACATTTCCCAGACTTTCTTGCTAGTAGCTTGAGGCCAGATCACTAATTTTGGCCAATGGACCACAAGTGGAAGTGATATGTGTCATTTCTGAGCTAAGGCAATGAAAGACCAGGGGGTTCCATCTCCTCCTTTCTTCCCCTTGCTGGAGAGCACGCATTCCAGATGGTGCAGCTGCACGAGCCAGCATGGCCATCTACCAGGCCTGAAATGCCTGTGCAGAGCCGAGCACCCCTTCAGCCTGGATTACTCATGTTAGAGACTTACCACTGCTGCTAGTCTTAAGTAACACACATGCTCTCACCCTAAGAACACTGCTATTAAAGCTTGAAAAATAAACACAGTAGAGAGGATCCATTTTGTAAGCTCCTCTAAATGGCAACATCCCTAGCATAGTTAAGTTTTTCTTTATAGGCCACTAGTAAAAGTGGTCAGAAAAAAGTGTTCAGAGGCCTTGCCAAGAGAAAACCCAACTGGAGATAAAGCCATTGCTAAAATAAGTCACTGGGGAAAAGCTTGTTTTATAAAATGTGTCTATAGATGTTTGTCCGTAATCCTGAATCTCTTCTAAGAGTCAGGACCATTTCTAAAAACTACAGCACTGGCCTGTCATCAGTGTGTGATGTCCAGATCTCTGGCCTTGGTGTCTACCACCCACATCACCATGTGTCATTTTCATTCTCTCACCAAGGGTTCCTTTGGCCATCTGTGTCTCCACTCCTCTCCCATACCCCTCTGAGCTCCGTTCAGACAGTGACCTTCTAGGAGGCCAACCAGGTCAGTTCAGTCCCTGCTTGAAAACTTGCAAAAGTCCAAACTCGCATCCACAGCCTGTAAGACGTTTGTGCGTGAGGGAGCCAAACCCACCTTGCCCTCCATCCTGGAGCCACGTTGGTCTTCTTTCCATTCCTCACATCTACCTTAGGATGTGCATGCTGTTCCCTCTGCCTGGCATCCCTGGGCCTCACTGTTCACATGGCCATTCTGCCCGACTCCTCTTCTAGACGCTTGGATGGTGCCAGTCCTTGTTTAAATGGTACCACATCTGAGACATCTTCCCTTACCGCCCTCTCTCTGCACCCTGTCATGCCCCACATTCTCTGTCTTAACCCCTCAGCTGTTTCTAGCCACTTGGACAATTTACAGTTACTGATCTTGTCTACTTGTTCTTGCCCAGTTACGATGCAAGCCCCGTGAGGAATCTGAAGGATCTGAGATTTGACTCCACGAACAATTTACAAGTTAGCCTGCCACTGGTTCATGGATGCCAGCAGAGGCTCCTGGTCAGAGCCAGAGGCTGTTAGAGCACAGGAAGATGGCTGAGCTTCTTCTGCTTATGCATCAGTTCCCTTGGCTCCTCAAGTCCCTATGGAGACATCTGATAGATGCCACACGCATAGTGGGTTGTTATCACAGCTGAGGATCCCCGTGCTTATGGAACCCCAGTCTTTTATAATGGGAGGGAAGCAAACATGCCTGCCTGTGGCTTTTGAGGAAGCCACGTTTGCTGTCCTGGACAGTAAACAAACTTGCCCTTTCCTCTGGACAGACATGCTATCTTTGCCCTTCACCTATTTGCTGTGTAAACATCCTTGAAAAGATGGTGCCCCTATTGGCAAGAGGTACAGAAATGTGAGCGTCCATGGAGAACCATCTCCCTCCAGAAGGCAGAGATCATGATATGCTTTTCGCTGCTCCTATCTTGTCAAATCAGGCAGTATTATCAGTTATGGGCCACAGACACAAAATCACCCAGGGGCTACATGGGCCAGGAAGAAGTGGGGCCTTTTTAAAAGCACAGAGGTATCATATAGGCTAGTAATGGCTCTGTGAGAAGCCATCTTCTCTACTGCTTTCCTTCATCTTGGAATTCCACTCTGGAATTTGTCTTGGCTCTGTCTTGACAGAAGAATGAGATAAAGTACTGTTTAAACGCAAAATAGACATGATGGGGCAGATTTGTCTCTGGGCGATGCTTTGAGTATTACACTAGAAAAAAATCGTAATTTTTTAATTTTTAATTTTAGAGAGAGAATGTGTGCAAGCAGGGGAGAGGGACAGAGGGAGAGAGAGAATCTTAAGCATGCTTAGAGTAGAGCCCAACATGGGGCTCAATCCCACGACCCTGGGATCATGACCTGAGCCAAAATCAAGAGTTGGATGCTCAACCGACTGAGCCACCCAAGAGCCCCAGAAAAATCATAATTTTAAAGACAATTTTTGTTTAAGAAACTCCAAGCTTAAAGCAGATACTAAATAAGGAGGGAGGGAGAAAGCCCACATAAGGAAATAACTAAGGGAGTAGAAATGTGGTTATTAGAAGAAATGGTGTTGATCTCTCTGCTTTCTGAACGTTTAAGACCTGGGCTATCTTCTTGGGCAGGTCATCAGGTGGAAGACCAAAGTCTGTAAAAACTTCACCCAGTCCCCTATGTTCTATGCCTAATCAGGAAGCTTTGTCAAATGTTCCTCCTCAGTATTTCTCAAATCTGTCCACTTGTCCTTATCACTGGGCCCCTACCTAGTTTAGACCACCACTCTCTCCCTCCAGCATGATTTCATCAGCCTACTAGCTGATTTCCCTGTCTCAATACATTGTCTGCACCTCAACTTTTGAGGTCTTTTTTTTTTAATAGTTTATTGTCAAGTTGGTTTCCATATAACACCCAGTGCTCATCCCAACAAGTGCCCTCCTCCACGCCCATCACCTCCCTTCTCCTCTCCCCCACCCCTATCGGCCCTCAGTTTGTTCTCAGCATTCAAGAGTCTCTCAGGGTTTGCCTCCCTCCCTCTCCCCAACTATTTTTCCCCTTCTTCTCCCCCATGGTCCTCCATTAAGTTCCTCCTAATCCACCTATATGTGCAATCATATGGTATCTGTCCTTTTCTGACTGACTTATTTCACTCAGCATAACACCCTCAAGGTCCATCCATGTTGCTACACATGGCCAGATTTCATTCTTTCTCATTGCCATGTGGTATTCCATTGTATAGAAAAACCACATCTTCTTGATTCATTCATCAGTTGATGGACATTTAGGCTCTTTCCATGTTTTGGCTATTGTTGAGAGTGCTGCTATGAACATTGGGGTACATGTGCCCCTATGCATCAGCATGGAGGTCTTCCTAAATGCAATTCTGATCATGTCACTCCCTTTTTAAAACATCTCAGTGATTTCCCATTTACCTCAGAATAAAGCTATAAAAGAAAATGGCTTATTGAGATCTTCTCTATTCCCGTGACATCTACCCCTCCTACTTCATTTGACTGTATCCTCCTCTAATTCTTTGTTTCAGCCGCAATAGTAGTGTTTACCTGTGCAAGAATTCCTTTTCAGCCATTCTTGGGGAATTTACATGTTTTTCAGAATCTCAGGAAAAATCAGTTGAGAAATCAGGAAGTCAAAATCTTACAAGAATTAAAACTTAACAGTCAACATAAGGGCATTAATAGTCTGAAGGAGTTGAAAGCAAGAGTGACTAAGTTAAAAGCAAGAGCTGGGGATACTATGTAGAATCAAAAGTTAGGGTCAATGTTGCTGGGAACCTGGACAGGAGCAAGTAGGAGAGGAAGGGTGGCTATCTAATCAGTTATGTGAAAAGCGTGTTCATGGCTCTGTCTTCTGTAAGTTGATTAATTCTTGTAAATAGAAAAAGTAATCACTTGATGTGCATGGTATACCTAATACAAATCTTATGAGTGTAAGATTTTAGGGTTGCTCGATACGCAAGAACTATAGATGTCCCTGACTTCACTACTGATCCTTCATGACTCAAGTTAATGCTTGTTCCTCCAGGAAGTCACCCCTGACCTTTAAATCTGGTTTAGGTGCCCCTCGCGTGTGCACCTTTCGCTCTGCTCTAATAGCATTTATCACACTCTGTGAAGGATTGTTATGTTGACGGCCCCCCAAAAGAACCACATCTCTTGGTTTCACAACCTATGTGGTTCTCTCCCACATTGACTGTGGGGTTGGTCACATGACTTGCTGTGGCCATTGGAACATTAACTGAAATGATCCAAGCAAATGATTGCTACAACTTGCATACTGAGGCTCATTCTCTTGGAACACTCCCCCTTGGAAGCCAACCACCACACTGTCAAGAAGCCCAACCTAGGCTACCGCATGACCCTGGAGAGGCTATCTTGGGCCTTCCAGCCCCCAATGAGCTGAAAGAAGCTGAAAGAAGCTGCTGTAGCTGAGCCCAGTCTACCCACAGAATTATGGGAAAGAAAAAGCATTAGTTTTTCTTAAGCTACTGACTTTTAGGATTTTTTTTAAACACAGCAGTAGATAACCCAAATACACTGTGTTGTAATTACCTGTTACTTCTGTCTCTGCCAGTAAACTGAAGTTCTAGGAAGACAAGTTCAGAGTCTGCTTTGTTCTCTAAGTAGGCACTCAGGAAATGCTTTTTGTATGACTTCTCAAGTCCCTCAGGCTTGGTCAGACTGCTGACCACCTGTGATCGGCTTGCATTAAACAGGGTGAATAAGTATTTTGATTCTATTTGAATAGAAGTCATTAATGAAAGGAAAAGATAGCAGTCCATGACTTTCTGTACCTCCTGCTGAAACTAACACACTGCACTGAGAAAAAACAATTGTTACTTTAAAAAGCTGCTACTTCTTTGAGCTTTCTTGCTATTCTTTCAAAGCCAGTTTAGATGGAACCGCCAACCGACAACTGTTCTTCAAACTTTGCTTGGAAAACACCTATACTTCCAAACATCCAGAAGATCTGGGGAGAGGAGAGTGAAGGGTGAAGAAAGCCAGGGGGTAGATAGTTTGGACTGAACTGATGCGAACATTTTTCATCAGGTCGACCTCTTACTTAGCACTCCAGCATGAGGTGATTACTACTTCTTCTGAACTCCTTGAAGGTTTTTATCCCCACCCTCTGGCAATTAATCACTCACCAGCCTCCTGGCATCTCTTGTCTTCTGTGCATTCCGAACTGCCATTTATTTTGCATACATTTATGTCTGCCTTTTTATTGAGCTCCCACAGAGCCTAGCACATTGTAAGCATGCAATAAATAGCTCATACAGAATGCTTTTGTTCCAAGCCGGCCTACCCAAAAGTCGATGGGAAAGACCTAGAACAGCCCAAGGTAGGAACACAATGGAAGCCAGGGCTGGAGCACATCGGCGTTCAGAGAAGGTAAGCATTGGCCTGGCAGCCTCACTGCTAACTGGAATTTCTGCTTCCCTGCCTCAGTTGTTCCCTGACACTGGGAGAGTTAGCCTGTTGGTAGCTTGGTCTTTGGAGACACCCAATCCCAAACCTGAGTCTTTCTTAGTCTTTAAGATGAGGGATGGATAGTTTACAAGTCTTTCATTCTCTGCCTCTCTGTAGCTTGCTTGCTTTCTCTCATCTGTGATCTATGAATCATTTTCTCTTCTTTCATCAAGGCTGCAAAAAAACCAAAAAACTTTAGCTTGAAGGATTTCAGTCAAACATGGTCCTTCCAGTTAGAGATAGAAACCAGGGCAGTAGGGTCCTAAAGCAGCTTGATGAGTCTCTTTCAAAAGGAAGTATCCCTTGTAATTTTAAAATAATTTTTATTTTAGATAGTGCATGTGGGAGTACGAGTTGGGGAGAGGGGCAGAGGAAAAAGAGAGATAATCCCAATCCACTGAGTGTGGGGCCTCATGCAGGGCTCTGTCCCATGACCCTGGGATCATGAGCTGAGTGGAAATCAGGAGTCAGACGTTCAACTGATGGAGCCACTCAGGCGCCCCAGGAGGTTGCCCTTCTAAAGGAGGTCTTTAAAGAAGACATAACTTATCTGCTGGCTGACACAATTTCTATGCATCTGACTTCTAGATTTCCCTCTGTCTGACAATGACATGTGTCTTAGAAATAGACCTGGGCCACGTTGTTCAGCAAAGCAGCACTATTGGGGTACCTGCATGGTTCAGTTGGTTAAGCGTCCAACTTCAGTTCAGGTCATGATCTCAGAGTTCATGAGTTCGAAGCCTCACGTCAGGATCTCTACTGATAGCATGGAGCCTACTTGGAATCCTCAGTCTCCCTCTCTCTCTGCCCCTCCCCCACTTGCTCATGCTCTCTCTCTCTCAAAAAGTAAATGAACTTTAAAAAAAAGAAAAAGAACGCAGCACTAAAAACAACCTGTTCTGTTCCCATCCCTCACCCCTTGCCAATACTTCCTAGATATATAACCTTTCTTTCTTTAAAAGTGACTAAAACATCCGTGATTCTATAGTCAAGAAATAAACCTGGCTGGGCCTACTCTGGCTTTACCCTACCTCCCCTTTTGAAGTCCTGTCACTTTGATGGGATTTTATAGAAGCCAAGAAGGCACCAAAACATCTCACCATGAGCAGCCCAATACCGTTTTCCTCCCTGTCACCCAGGCCCAGAACTGAACCATGTCTCCTGGCGAGAGGCCAAATTCTAAGAATGTTAAGATGAACCCCAAAGTTCTACCCCTAGTGTACATGCCCTGTGTATCATCCCTTCCCCTGAAGAGGGTGAGACCTGTGAACATTACGGAATAGCCACTCCCTGGATTAGGTTACATTACATTGACAAAGGGATGGGATACTTTGATCACATTCCATGTGTTGCATTGTATAAGGCTCCTCTGATTAAGGAGCTGTTCTGCGGCTTTAAGCATCTGTGTTGTGGGTGAGCTGATCAGTGGCTAGGACCTGGGGGTGGCCTCCAGAAGCTGACAGTGACTCCTGCCAGCAGTCAACAAGAAAACAGGACTTAGGTCCCACCACTGCAAGGAACTGGATTCTGCCAACAGCCATACATAGAGCCCCGAAGGGGACCCTGAGCCCCAGATGAGACCACAGCCCCTCTGGACACCTTGATCCCAGCCTGGGGAGACCCTAAGCCACATCTGGAAGCTTGATCCTCAATCACTGTGAGATGAAAGCCATGTCTTGTTTTCAGCCACCGCTGGTGGTAATTTGTTCACAGCAGAACATGAGTATAAGCCCCTCCCTTCTGGGAGGGGGAGTGCGGTGTCACACAGTGGCCCTTGCCTCAGGCTGGATAACTGAGCTGTACTTTTCCCAGAACAGGGACTGCCTTCAGTCTTTTCCCCTGTACCCTTTTGCCCCTCTCGCAAACCCCAAGTATGCTGTGGGCACTGCTATAGCCAGGAGTCCCCACAAGGGGGTCCCATGGAAGCCGATCCCGCCTGCGTGGACCCATGGCTTACCAACCCTGCACCTCCAGAGGCACCCCCTTGCCTGGGGCCTTAAAACCCACAGAAGGAAATGTGGGGCTGGAATTTGGGTTTTCCCAGTTCTGAATTCCAGGCTCTTTCTGCTGTGTGCATGGTGCAATTGCAGACATTTTTTGAAGGCTTTGAGGTAGGACGTTAGAGAGGGGGCATCTTGCAGATCACAGACTAGACCACGGCATAAGGACCCATGAGTTAAGGGGCCCAGCCATGAAAGTCCCTAAAAGGGGGCAGGTGTGCAAAGAATGGTTTCTGCTCCCCTGTGGTCCTTATCTGACCTCACTCCTTACCAGAATACCACACACACACACACACACACACACACACACACACACACACACAGACTCCAGGAAATTTGCTTTCCCTTTGGGAAGAGCTTGGGGGCTTCCAGAATCCTCTGACCTCTGTGTTCTTTCCAGTGGCGCCACAACAGTCCTGTCTCGGAAGATGGCAGCATCCCCGGACAGAGGGACAAGGCACTCCTCTGCCTCCATCAGGGATGTGATGGCCTGTTCCTGGGAGGCAGTGAGCCCAGAGAGGAGAATCTGAAAGGAGAAAGAGCAGTGCTTCCCGGCCAATCCTTCCTTTACCACTGACCCCTTCAAAAAGCAAATACTTGAAAGAGAAGGGGAGTGCTCATGGCGGGATGGAAGTCACTGTCTCTGCCCTAAGCATGGCTACGGGAAGACTCAGGGTGACGAAGGAAGGACGTTGCCAGTAAGTGACAAGATCCAAGTAGCAGTCAAACATCATGACTTCCTTATCAATCAGTCACTGTGAGGCACATTGTGTTGGGGGTTTTTTTTTCTTTATTCTTTTTCTTAGAGATATGAAGAAATAATATTGAAACGGTCAGAGTTCAAAATCTGTGGATTCATGCTTAGAAATGCTGAAAACAAGTTAATGAAGCTTTAATTCCTGGGGAGATTAGCCTCCATGCTGGCTCAGGCACTATCTTTCCCTAACACGGCTTGTCTCTGCTGATAACACCGGCTAATCTCGTGTGGGGGGTGGGGGACATTTGTGCTTTTCCTGCTGCCTTTCTTCAGGTGTTTGTTTTGTTTTCCCCAAGGCTGGAACAGGGAATTGTCTTTCATCTCCAGTAGTCTTTCTGTCTGTCATTGCCATAGAAATAAACCAGGGTATCAAAACATGACCCACAATGGCCACGTCGCCATGTCCTGTGTCTGTGCTTCTGAGCGATGCCCAAGGGGTTCTGAAAGGGAAACCAGGATGCCTGTTCTCTGCTGCTCTCTTCTTTGTTTTTTTAAAGTTTATTTATTTACTTTGAGAGAGACAGAGACAGCACAAGATGAGAAGGGACAGAAACAGAAGGGGAGAGAGAATCCCAAGCAGGCTCTGCGCTGATAGTGCAAGGGGCTCGAAGCCACAAACCATGAAATCTTGACCTGAGCTGAAAACCAAGAGTCAGACACTTAGCCAACTGAGCTACCATGTGCCCCTGCTCCCTTCTTACCTGGCTTTTTCTCACCCACTTTTTATTAGAAAAATGTTCATATATACAGCAAACTTGAAAGAATTTTATAATGGACACCTACCACCAGCATTCTACAATTAAGGTTTCACTGTATTTCCTGCATGATATACCTTTCCAACTCCCAATCTGCTCACTGATCTTATTTAAAATTGTTTAATGTTTATTTATTTATGAGAGAGAGAGAGAGACAAACAGAGTGTGAGCGGGGTAGGGACAGAGAGAGAGGGAGACAGGCTCCAGGCTCTGAGCTGTCAGCACAGAACCTGATGCGGGGGTCGATCTCACAAATGTTGAGATCAGACCTGAGCTGAAGTTGGATGCTTAACTGACTCAGCCACCCAGGCGCCCCTGCTCACCAATCTTATTTTGTATGAAGGGCTGCAAAGTAAATTACGGTCATCAGTATACTATCCCCTAAATATGCCAACATGCCTATCATGAATGAGAGTTCAGTATTTGCCTGAGATTTTTCTTTTTTTTTTATTAATTTTTTAATGTTTTATTTATTTCTAGGCCAGAGATAGAGACAGCGTGAGCAGGGAAGGGTCAGAGAGAGAGGGAGACACAGACTCTGAAACAGGCTCCAGGCTCTGAGCTGGCAGTCAGCACAGAGCCCGATGCGGGGCTCGAACCCACGAACCGTGAGATCATGACCTAAGCGAAAGTCGGACGCTTAACCGACTCAGCCACGCAGGCGCCCCCTGAGCTTTTTCTTTTTGATGGAGAGTTTATGTACAATGAAATGCACACATCTTCCATGTGCCCAGGCTGAGTGTTAGGATACACACACACCCTTGTAATGCACATCCCCAGCAATATAGACAACTTTATCTTCACTCCTGGAGTTTGCTCTGTGCCCCTTCCCAGTCAATTTCCTGCCCCTACTCCACCCACAGAAGAACTCTTTTACAATTTTTTTCCCACTGCAGACTAGCTTTTCCCTCTTCTAGAAAGTCATGTAAGTTGAACAACATCATTTGTACGTAACGTAAAGCTGCTTTCTCTCAGTACAATGACTGGAAGATCCACCCTTGTGATTCCTTTCTTTTTATTGCTGGGTTGTATTCTCTTGCTTGAATACGCCTAGCTTGTTTATCCATTCTTCTACTGTTCCCAGATTGAGGTTGTTATTTACATGTGTTGAGAGGAAGACCAAATTGAAATAGCAAAAGTTAAACAAATGACAATAAAATTCAAAAATACCTAGAGTGTGTACATGCACACGCACACACGTGTTGTTACTAACAGTATATATTAATTAGCACAATTTATAGAACAGAGAATCTATTTGGAGAAACAGACTAGAAGTATAGATTACAGTTACATTTTTTTTAGATAAAAATGGGTACAAAGTGGTAGAAAACAATCTCTTTTCTATGCCAGCTGGCATTAAAAAAAAAAAAACCTACAGTTTAGGGGCGCCTGGGTGGCTCAGTCGGTTAAGTATCCAACTTTGGCTCAAGTCATGATCTTATAGTTTGTAGGTTCAAGCCCACGTCAGGCTCTGTGCTGACAGCTTAGAGTCTGGAGTCTGCTTTGGATTCTTTGTCGCCCTCTCTCTCTCTGGCCTCCCCTGCTTGTGCTCTCTCTCTGTCTCTCAAAACTAAATTTTAAAAAATTAAAAAAAAAATTTTTTTAAATACAGTTTAGAATCATGGGCAACAGCCATCAATTTCTAATGCATGAAATCCCAATGGAATACAGAGGGAGAGCTAGACTATTCTCTAGTCTAGAAAAGTGATGCCAGTGTGCACTTGTCTGGCTCTCAGTCCTTCTGTGTGTTTGTCAGCACTTTTCCAAGTGAGAGACATTGTGACTTCTTAGAAATGCCACACCAGAGGAATCTAGACTAAATCCCAGCTCTGTAGCCTGCGGACATCACTTACCATCTCTGGGCCTCAGGTCTCATCTTAGAATGAACAGGTTGGAATGGACAGCCTTGAAGGCTTTTTTTTGGATGTACCTAATTTTTTCAGATTTTATGGTTTGTAGGTATTTTTGTCAAGGTCTAATAATTTTAAGGGACCTAAAACCCACAAAAAACTATTCAAGAGAGGGGGGAGGGGACTTGTGGTAAGGCGTCAGGGCACTCCTAACTCAGGCAGTCTGTTCCAGCTGTGTCTTCCACAGATGAACGGGGGGGCCTAGAAATTCAGACCAAGGGCTTCTGATCCCAGGGGTCTCGCACAGCATCTGCTGCTCCTTGGTAGGCTCAGCTCCGCTTCTGTCTCACTGCAGATCGGCCTCCCCTCTTCCTCTTCTGTTCACACCATCCATCACCACCACCTCTGACCGCTTTCTGCAGCAGCAGCTCTCTGCTTCAAGTTTCACTGCCCAAGATTATTGTTCAATAAACATCTATTTGAATAGAGAAGTCAAATTCATCAACTTTACCTATGTAAATGCTGCTGCCCTTCAAAACTGTTTTATGTAAATGTGACTTGGAAGCCCTTTCAGGAAGTAGTGTGAATTTGGGAAAAGAGAACTTCGTTGGCATCTTGTCGGTTGCTACCTCGTTGGGACAGTTTTGAAGAACTAATGAGATAAGTCAATGAAGTGCTTGGTGCGTTGCTTAAGGAACCAATAGTCTCTGCGTTGGTTATTGTAATAATTATCGCTGTTCAGAATTCACAGACTCATCTTTAGACTATCTATTTCAGTTGGGATGAAAGATTTTGTTAGTTTGACTGATTGGTCTTGTTTTTGATGTTTTAAAAGAGAATGCAGAGCAAAGAAAGTCAGTACAAGCCAGATAAAGCTTGAGTTAGCAAATATTTTCACAGCTTGGTGCCTTGCTTATTTGGAAAGATCTGGGTTGGTCCCACTAGGCTTGGTAAGAAGGACTGCCAGAGTTCAAACTCCCCTAATTGCCACCAGGCCCTGGAGTTTGTACTAGGTGGGCTCTGAGCCCATGACACTGCCTAGTGATGGCAGAACATATCAGCTTTCTTTTTGGGGAATACGAGATAGCAGCTACTGAAAGCTGTAAGGCCAGACTAGGCAGCAGACAGGAAGAATGAGCAGAATCAGCCCACTAAGAGCCACAGTTTCAGCCTTTCAGATTTTGTTCTCTGTGGGCGACCCACCCATGTAGTTTAGTGTGTGGTGAGCTTAGGGTCCACATTGGACCCTACTGAGCTGTCTGCTTTATGTGCCAGGTGCTCACCATGAACAAGAGTTTATTCTTGCCACCAAAACATGCCATGGCAGCAGCAACAGAGCTGATGATGATGTTGGGGGTACGTGACTGGTGACATGGGGAAAGCCGACCTCAGAGTTCATAGGGCAGACTCGGATGTGTGCCAGCAAAGGCCCTTCATGCTGAATGGTTCCCACAGACAAGGTCTTCTTGTAGACTCTGACACGAGTCCACATGTTGGCCACGTACGTTATGCTGACACTGTTCCGATGTTTCTGACCTGGTGGATGGAAGGAGACTCTTTCTGAAAGGGAAGCAAGCAGTGAGAAGTGACATAGGACAGTCTGTGTGACACCAGGATTCCAGGAATTTCTGAAAGAAACATTAATGTGAAAACTCGGGAAGTTTTGATAAAGATACTTTGAAATGGGAGCATGGGAAGAACAGGAAGAAGATACATAGAACATTCTATCAGTTTCAGGTACTAACTTACTGGATGATATCATAACAGTTTGGAGTGTAAGTGCAGGGCCACCCTGTCTAAATTTTTTGTCAGAGGAGGTATCTTTAGTCCAGCAGGCTCACTAAAATACTCCGGTAGTGTCAGTGGCCTGGCTGGGGTGCGTTCCCTCCTCACACTGAGATGACTCTTATTTTTTCCTTTCCAAACCTTTGGACAGAGTAGTCTTGCATTAACTTTTACCACTTCCTTCTCTTTTATGTAGTCTCCAACTCCTAGAAATCGAGGTTACTCTCCCTTCTCTCCACTGCAAAACTCTGCCAAACTCTGCCCTTTTCTCAGCTGCCCCACCCCCTCTCGTCTTCCTGCAGCTCCTTTTCCTCCACCCCTGAGACTTCGCTGCTGCCTGAGTTGGCTTCCTGGGGCTGCCGTAGCAAAGTGCCACAAACTGAGTGGCTTAATACCGTAGTAATATATTCTCTCACAGTTCTGGAAGCTAAAAGTCCTAAATCAACGTGTCAGCAGGATCATGCTCCTCTGAAGGAAAATCTGTCCCATGCTTCTCTCTAGCATCTTATTCGTCTTCGGCATTCCTGGTGAGCCATGGCTTGTAGCTACACCATCTCATCTCTGTGTCCATCATTGTGTGGCCTTCTTCTCTGTGGCTTCTCTGTATCTGTGTACAAATATCCCTTTCCTTTCTCTTATAAAGGCATCAGGCATTGGATTCAGGACCCATCCTAATCCAGTATGACCTCATCTTACTTTGATTACATCTGCCAAAATCCTATTCCCAAATAAGGCCATATTCACAGGGGTTTAGGTTTAGAGCATAGAATATCTTTTGGGGAGTCACAGTTCACACCACAACATTCCCCAGAGATCTATCCATTCCCCTTTTCTCTTCTCACTATAAAGTTCATCCCCCCAAACCCTAACCATTCCCAGCGTTTTATTCACCCTCTGTATGGGCCTGACTCCCTGATTTGTAGCTCCATCCTGGTCTCCCCACATGAGAGGAGATGGTAAAACACAGCCATTGGTGAGGTGAGGCTTCACGTCCCCAGGGCCAACTCCCATTATCCCCTCAGATTTCATCATAAAACACAAACTCAAAACTAAAATTTGATAATAAAACAATTATAGTAAGAGCATTAAAATCCAAGTATGGGGCCCTTCTGAGCATAGAGCCCTGTGAACCTGAGCACAGAGCCCTGTGAACCTGTATGACTGTTTGTTTGTGAGGCCAGCTCTGTCACCCAGCAGCACTTGGCCAAACCAGAGAAACCACAGTGCTCACCACCACATCTGCCTCCTCGCCTTGTCTGTTACCCTGCAGGCTTCTAGAAGACTCTGCATTTGCAAGCCCTGAGTTCAGCCTTTACAAGGCAGGGGCAATCTCACATCTTTTAATCTTCAGGGTCTGACCAACCACTGGCAAATGTACGATCGGCCGTTCAACCATGTTCACTGTATTTAAGTGACTCCTCTGCATAGAAGCGCCCGGCTGTCCCTCTTTCCCACCTTGGTGAATTCCTCCTTCCCAGAACTGCCTTCCTGAGGCACTGCCCAGAGTTAGCCTGAGAAGCATTTAGGGCTCCTCTCCAGTGCCTAATGCCAGCAGGCTGCACATTACGGTTCTCACCCCCAAACTCCACAGAGGGCCCAGAGGAACCTTAGAAATGTGTTCCTGTGGTCAGTTCCTTTTGTAAAATGTACCAAAGTCAGATGTGGTAACATGGACTGGTTAAGATGCTGCCTTTTTCCACTCAGCCTCCTGTCTGTCTTATTCTGCTGTGGTTAGGTGGTGCTGGAGTGGCTGGGGCATATTTGGAGTCTGGCTCAGAGACATTGAACAGGGCATACACTGAGATTTCATGAGTGTCTTAGTCTGTTTGGGAAGCTATAACGTAATACCACAGACTCGGTAGCTTAAGAAAAAAACAAATTTATTTTGCACCGTTGTGGAGGCTGGAAGTCTGAGCTCAGGGTGCTGGCACGGTGGGGTGAGGTCTCTCTTTTAGGTCTCAGGCTTCTCGCTGTGTCTTCATATGGTGGAAGGGACAGGGGAGCTCTCTGGGGTCTCTATTCCAAGGGCACTGGTCCCATTTATGAGGGCTCCACCCTCATGACTTACTTACGCCCCAAAGGCCCCAGTTCCTAATGCCTTTATATTAAAGGTTAGGATTTAACATAGGAACTTATGGAGGACATAAGCATTCAGTCCATAGTATTGGGATTTATCTATGTGCTTTGCAGAAACTTCTGTAGATAGTTAATCTATTGATCACCAACGTTCACAGGCTGGGAAGTGGTGGAGTTAGGATTTAAACTGAAGTCCATCTGACTTCAGTGGTAATGGTCTAAAAACTACCCTCTATTGCTTTTCATAGTTTAGTGACCCATGAGCTTCTTAAGATCAAGATAGTGTGTCCTCAACCACTTGCCAATGCTTGACACACTATCACACCTCCCTATGAGACTCTGTGAGCTGTTTGCACACTGCTTCCTGCTTGTCCACTAGCTCTGGGCTTTCTGCATTTTCTGGCTCATGCTCTTCTCCATGTTGTTCCCTCTACTGAGATGACCATGCCCAACTGTATCTACAGAGGTCTTCCTCCACCCCTTGCTGATTTGACCTGAAGTATAAATGTCAATGAAGATAGCAGAAAAGTCATAATTTGTCTTTAAAGGATACACAAAACAAAGTGATTAGTGATATCAATTTTCTTTTTTTAAATTAAATTTAATTTTATTACTTGTTTACTTATTTACTTATTTTTTGAGAGCACACACATGTGAGAGCAGGGGAGGGGCAGATGGAGAAGAAGAGAGAGAATACCAGGCAGGCTCCATGTTTAGCAACAAGTCCAGTATGGGGCTCAATCACAACCCTGGGATCATGACCTGAGCCGAAATCAAGAGTTGGATGCTTAACTGACCGAGCCACCCAGGGACCCTTCAAGGGCAGGGACTATGCCTTTACCTTCTGTATCTCAGGGCACCTTGTGGAAATATTCGGGTTAGCTCACTTAATCAGAAATACCCAGGGAAATCTTGACCGCGACACATTCAACTTTTGGAATACATTCCCCCAAAGAGTTTTCTTTTTAATTTGGCAAGCGGTTTATTTCAAGGAAGACATAAATTCAAATTTTGGTTTTTTTAACCATATATATTTTTAAAAAGCCCAAGAAACCATTTTAAAAGCCAGTTTGCCTGGATCCGTCTCACAGCCTCAGGTTCATGCCAGCGGAGGCAGTGTTGTGAAGTCTTTCACCTTCTCTGAAATGTCCAGAAGATTCTCTCAGTAGGCTATTTGCAAGGAAAAACATACAAGTAAAGGTGGAGGATGATTCTTCAGCCTCCTTCTCAACGTGAGGAAAGAAGAGCAGTGGCCCCCATAGAAGGTCTGAGAAAGACACATCAGCCAGGAGGCAGCTTCCTTTTTCCTGGGAAGCCTCAGCGATTGTCAGCCTTCCAGGGAGGATGACTCTGTCGGCGCAGGTCCCGTTATGTCGTATTCCTAGAATAGCGTAGCAAAAGTCCCTCTGTTGAGCAAAAGCCACTGTGCTGAGAGGAAGGGCTCTGTTGACACAGGACAGAATGTTCCAGCACAGAGATAGCCATGTTGGATCCCTGGTGATGAAAGGGAGGAGGTGCTTCTGTTCTCACCTGCAACACCAGGGAAAAGGACACCAGCCGCCTTGCTGGGTCCTACATTCCACGCTTGCAGCTCTCGTTGCCGACAGTCAGTCTGAGGAGTTTTCTGGTGCGCTACCAGGAAGGTCCAAGCAAGCTGGCCAGGGACAGCAGCCTGCCCCTGCGACACTGGCTGCCCTGCTGCAGGGACACCAGCTGTTGCCGCCTCGTCCGTGCCCAGCAGGCCCTCAGCATGATTCACTGGGCCTATTTGAGGTGGGTGACCTGAGCCCGTGTTTCACAAGGCCCTTTTATGGACCGTTTCCCTCACTGATACCTCTTCTCGAAGCCACAGCCTGCCAAGTAAAAGCCGCGCCTCCTGCTGGGGTTTCCACAGGAAGGTGGCCCCCTCTTCCTCTGCTGTCCCTTCAGTCTCCCAGCCCCTGTGGCTTTGATTGGTTTTGATAAACACTGAGCCAACAGCTTGCAAGGTCAAGAACTTGCAGGAACTCCAAGGGCAGTGCCCGCAGGTCCGTCAGCACCTGCCGCTTGCGGGTCTTGGAAGAAACGTGAGGCCCCGAGGCAGGGAGCCTGCTGAGTGGAGACCATGCTTCATGCCAGGAGACGGGGTAACCAGCCTGTCCGGGGCTGCCTGAGCTTTCTGGGTTTTAGCACCGAAAGTCACACAGGCTGGGATTCTTCTCAGCCTTTAGGTAAATGCAGACAATTGGTTTTCCGGCTCCCAAGCAGCCTGGGCTGTGTGCTACTTGCTTTCTCCCTAATATTTGTACTTGTCCTGAGCCGCTGAGCCAAGGTTGACCTCAGAGACACAGTAGCTTAATGCACTGGATGCATTTTCCTTTTTATAGTCTAGTGGCTTAGAGAAATTTCAGAGCTTAAGCTGTGACCCGTCCCTAACATACATACAGGAGGTCACTGGATGCATTTTATGTGCTCATCGTTCTCCTGCCCATCCCCCTCTCCTTAGCTTCGATTTGCCTCATTTTAATATTGTGAAATGCACCCTCTCTTGCTTTATAGCGTGCAGAGTTGTAACCATTTTAAATCCTTTTTGAAAGAATTCTAAATTGTTCGGTCCCTCTTAAACCTCTTGTAGGAAGTATTTCCTAACTGCTCCAGACCCTTATTTTTTTTTTAAGTTTATTTATTTATTTATTTATTGAGAGAGAGCGAGCGAGCAGGGCAGGGGCAGAGAGAGAGGAAAGAAAGAATCCCAAGCTGTCAGCACAGAGCTCCATGCAGGGCTCGGAATCTTGAGCAGTGAGATCATGACTTGAGCCGAAATCAAGAGTCAGACGCTTAACAGACTGAGCCACCCAGGTGCCCCTGTTTCAGATCCTTCCTGAATGCCCCTGGCTCTGGCCAGCATACGCAGTCATAATAAAAGGGACCCCTCTGTGGCACGTGGAGAAGAACGATTTCAAGTCTTTAGCATTTGTTGCTATATACAGGGGTCTCTTCAAAAACATTGGAAAAGTGCACATGTCTCAGCTTAAGAAAAAACACTTAGCCCTCACATCGTGCTCCTATTACGAACCTGCTTAACGGTTCATTCTGTCACAGCGTAAGGAGGAGTGTCAGTCCAGCTGCTCCCCCAGACTATCACTACTGGGCCCCTCCAGGCACTGATTTCTCTCCAGTTGGGAGGCAACTCCTTTCTGTGCACAGGAAATTTCAAGGGGAGAACCAGCTGTGTAGGCTTTCTGGTTTGGGCCAAATGAAACCAGCCACAGGCAGGCTCCGGGCAAACAAGCATTGGCCTGCATAGCAGCTACTGTTGGCCTGGCTTCGATGAGGTGTGAAAAAGTGTGACTTGCACAGGCCACACTATGGGTTCTAAATGGGAGCCTGCAATTCGCTGTAGCTCTTTATTCTTCTTTGCCCTGGGCTGTTTTGATTCTCAGTCTGCAAGGTACTCCTGAGTTAATTACCTTCTTCTTTGGCTCTGGTACAGGAATCCAGACACTATTTAGCAAAGAAATTCGGACATTTCTCCTATAGTAGGATTTGGACACGGGGATCAGTGAATCTTGGAAAAATCCCTTCGCTAATGTAGCCAGGTCTGTTTGCTAAAGTCATTCCCTTTTTTGCTTACCTTTGCAGACTTTTGCTTCCCGACTCAGCCACATTCAAATACCAAATTCATCTTTAGATCTGAAAAAACATGGATGGCAGCCACGGTACATTGTTATCTGAAATGTCCAAATGGTCCACGGAAAAATTGAGGCTTATTTGACTGATTTCTCTGACTTCCCAGACAGATTGTGATTCATTGGAAAAATGTTCCCTGTGGCTTTTAGAACATTTCAAGCAACATGCATGCTGAAGACGCCTCTGGGTATGAAGACTAGTTTCTAAAGGACACACAGTAAGCCTTGTTGCCGAGCAAAAGTTTCTTTTTGAAACCTGAGACCCCAGCTAGCTCTGGGTTCAAGCAGAGCAAAGAACCTTAGCTGATTTCACCCAAATCTATCCGAGACCTCTGACCTTTATTAGCAACCACAGCATTAAGCCTTTGCCCCACTCACAAAATGTACTTTTGTTTCTCTGTGAAACATTGTCATTGTGCAGAAAAACTTGGCCGACCCATCAGGTTTATGTCCAGTTTAGGACAAATGTCCTGGATGTGATACATTCAACATGACATGTGGTTTCTCTGCCTTGAGAAAGTCCTGTGACAGCACCAGGAAGGCTCACCAAGCCATTAGCCAGAGCAGCTGAGCCAAACCGAAATCCCGTTTAGGGTTTGAGGATCCACACTCCTGGTATCTTGGAGCCTGTCTATGATAAGTAGGTGTAAACCCTAGAATCCATTCCAGTGCCCTGAAAGATGTAAACTACTCTGTCCAAACTATGGGCCACGGCCTTCTCCAGCAGTGGCCTGGGCTGCTTTGTGAGTCTTCTCCAGGGAAGTGATAGTGCCTGGGAAGTCATCATAACCCCACAGGGGAAAGGCTGAAGAGACACTCCATATAATATACAGATATCCTGGCCAGTGCTGGCAGGCAGCAGCGTTCTCTTCAACTTCAGAGCTTTTGCTTTTAGGAGAGATAGAAAAATCAGCTGTATTGGGGTAGGACGCGGCACTGCACATGCGCGCGCACACACACACACACACACACACACACACACTTTCTGGGGAGGCTGGGTAGAAAGAAAGGGAGAATTTCCCATGGACAAGTGCCCACAATCATTCTTCCAGATACAGAGCAACGAGGAGGGGGATTGTGCAGCTGGAATGGAAGAACAATCTGAGATCTGAAAGAAGCCACTGCCCACTTCTAAGACAAAGTCAAGGCATCATAGCTCAGGATTGTTGAAAGGTCTGTGCAAGATTGGTTTTAAGGGTGACATTTCGCTACATCTTCATACTGCATGGAAAAGCCTTAACACCTTCTGTGTTTCTTTCCAGTTCACCTCTAAGCTATGATATTGTTACAGTTTTCATCCCTGAAGGGTTACAGAGTATCATGATTCCTGAGTAAACCAAGGTTCTGTGGATTTTGTTTGCTTTCTGGAGCATAGAACTCTATTCTGGGAGGCTTTATATGCTGTACAATTTTGTCAGCATCTGCCCTGCTTGGTATACAGTGTGATTTCCTTTTCTTTTCTTTTCTCTCTTAGAAGCATGGACCTAAAGCCATCCCTTACTGAGTACTATTAGCAGATGAATATATTGAAATATATATATATATATATATCGAAATATATGTTGAAATACATATATATNACTAAGCCACCCAGGCGCCCCTAGCCAGGTAGTATTTTAAATGGATGACATTCAAAATGCTGAGAGATTAGTAGTACTGTGTTGGATTTTCTACCTCCTGAAGTTTCACGCTGTGACACACACGGGCGCGCACGCGCGCGTGCACACACACACACACAGGAATATTATTCAGCCATAAAAGTTGAGGAAATTCTATCGTTTGTAATAACATGGGTGGACATTGGAGGCACTTTGCTTTAAGTGAAATAAACCAGACAGAGAGAGACAAATACCGTATGATCTCACACAAGGAATCTAAAACAAACTCATAGAAAATGAGATCAGACTTGTGGTTATCAGAGGCAGAGGGTGGGGCAGGGGGAACTGGAGAAAGTGGTCAAAAGGTAGACCCTTCCAATTATAAGTAAGCCCTGGGGGACGGAATGCACACAGTGATGTCTATAGCTACTGCTGCTGTGTGACATTGAAGTTGTTATGAAAGATGATGCCAAGAGTTCTCATCCCAAGGAGAATTTTGTTTTCCTTTTTCCTTTTCCTTTCTTTGTATCGTATCTACATGAGAAGTGTGTTAGCTGAGTCTCTTATGGTGATCATTTCACAGTGTGTGTAAATCGAACCATTGAGCTGTACAGCTTATATTTATACAGTGATGCATGTCAATTACTTCTCAATGAAACTGAAGGGAAAAAAGAGAAAGATTTGCCTCCCACAGACCTTTGTTTAGAGGGCACTAATCTGGCTGTGGTTCCACTTGTCAGCTGTGTAAATGCCGGCCACGATTCAGAGTGGAGTCTAGACCAAGCTGAGTCACATGCCCTGGGTGGGTGTGGACATGTCCTCCAGCTGCTGCAGCTCAAGTAACAAACAGAGTGCTGTTGGAGGGCCAGCAGGCAGCCTTGGCCTTGGGCTCTGTCACTTGAGCCTCCTTGTTTCTCCTCCCTTTGATAGGAGCCCAGGAATGAGACGTAGTGGCCAAGAGGAAACCACAGGCTCCAGATTTCTTTTTTTTTTTTTTTTTTAATAACCATCATCCAGTTTATTTAAAACACAAGCAGGACATACTCAGAGCATCCAGCCCTGGTCTGACATTGCAGTACACACAGCTATGTGCCAACAGCCCACCAATTTCCTAAAACACCAGGTATTAGTAGAAAATTTGCCATGACTCCTTTCTGGTTAATCAAGATTATCATACTTTTTTAAATTCTTAAATATTTTTATTTATTTATTTTTTGAGAGAGAGAGAGAGAGAGAGAAAGCCAGGGAGGGGCAGAGAGAGAGGGAAAGGGAATCCCAAGCAGGCTCCACACTGTCATCACAGAGCCCAATGCCAGGCTTGAACCATGAGATCACAAACCATGAGATCATGACCTGAGCCAAAACAAGAGTCAGACGCTTAACCGACCCAGCCACCCAGGTGCCCTGATAAATATTTTTAAAGAAGACAGCTAACTGCTTGTCTGGTCTGTTCAAAGTAAGTGTATGTTATATTCATTGTGTGTGTGTGTGTGTGTGTGCACGTGCGCGTGCATGCCTGTGTTTATATATTTATATTTATTTATATATATTCAACTGTATTTGAATTAAGCTGAGCCCAATTAATGTTCCCACCCTCACCTCAGACTGTCTGAATCCCAAGCAGTATGAGATCAAAAAGTTGGGGGAAGCAAGTAAAACTGAGGCCTTCATCTTGCTTTGGAAGAGCGCATGCAATGTGTTAAGTTGAGGACACTGCAAAACTACATGTTAATTTGATACAAAATCCTGAGAGTTCTTCTTAATAAGATAGCATGGAAATGATGGGTTTCCTTCTTTAATACCTTACACCCAGTAACTCTGACCTCTGTAAAGCAACCGCTGTCTTCTGGTCCTTTTGCTAACCTACACCCTAGAGGTGCTCCCCCTGGCACATTTTTAAAAAGTGTTTATTTTATTTTTGAGAGAGACAGTGAGCAGAGGAGGGGCAGAGAGAGGGGAAGACAGAGGATCCAAAACAGGCTCCACGCTCTGAGCTGTCAGCACAGAGCCCAACATGGGGCTCAAACTCACCAATTGTGAGATCATCACCCGAGCCAAAGTTGGATGCTTAACCAACTAAGCCACCCAGGCATCCCCCCCCTTGCACATTTTTAAGCTGAAATCTACATTTTTCTTCTTCATTAAGTTTAAGTAGCTACAACAAATAGAATTTCCAGCATAACACAAATGTTGGACTTTAAAATAAAAGGGCTCCATCACTCTTTCAATATATCTAATGGAAGATAGGTATTATGGTTATTTCATGTTCAATATCATCCATTTAAAAAGACATAAAAATAAAATAAAAATACATATATATTCTCATCTTTACGGTTGGAAATTTATTATCTTTAAATCCACCTCCACACAGGATTTTATTTCAAGAATATGTATTTTTATTATTGAAAATCTTTCTAAATAAAACATTTTAAAAAAATTTTTAAAAGGGGTGCCTGGGTGGCTCAGCCAGTTAAGCGTCCAACTTCGGCTCAGGTCACGATCTCACAGTTCGTGGGTTCGAGCCCCACGTTGGGCTCTGTGCTGACAGCTAGCTCAGAGCCTGATGCCTGCTTCAGATTCTGTATCTCCCTCTCTCTCTGACCCTTCCCTGATCATGCTGTCTCTCTCTCTCTTTCTCAGAAATAAATAAAACATCAGAAAAAATTTTTTAAAAGAAGAAAAGAAAATCTTTCATTGATTGCCCATCATACTCCTTTGCCATAGAAAATTGTGGAAAAATGGAAATTAAAAAATCATTTTTACAGATTTAGTTATTTTAATATTAGTTCACATTTGATCAAAATAGATACAGCACAATAAATTGTGATGAAAATAATTACAAAATATGAAAAAATTTGTTGGAAATGTATCTTTAATGAGATGGTTAAGGGTATCATGATGCCTTGATAAAGAGATGCCTTGCTGATGGCAGTATTTCTAGTGATACCATTTTTGGTACCCCAGTGGGGTAGATGGACCCTAAGATGGTCTCCACTTATACTCACTTCTTGGTGTCCACACGCTGTGTAATCCCCTCCCTGAAGGTGGGAAGAATCTGTGACTTACTTCTAACCCACAAAACATGACGAGGGTAAACAGGATGTCACTTTTGTGATTGTCATGTAAGCTTATAACTCTCTCCCTTGCTGGCTTTGATGACGTAAGCCACCATGTGAAGAAGCCCACATGGGCAGGAACGTGGAGCCTCCAGGAGCTGACAGCCAGCTGGGATCTGAGGCTCTCATTCCAATGACCAACAAGGAACCAAATCCTGACCAAAACCACATGTGCTTGGAAGCAGATCCTTCCCAAGTTGAGCCTCAGATGAGACCCTAAGCCCAAAAGACCCTTTGAGTGCAGTCTTATGAGAGATTCTGAAGCAGCCAAGCCACACCTGGACTCCTGACTCACAGAAACCATGAAGTAATAAATGTGTGTTATGTTAACCCACTAAGTTGGAGTACTTTTTTTATGCACCAATGCATGACAAATACACCCCAGACTAGCACGGTAGCAATAGTTGAGATGAGGGAAGGACATGGCTTCCTCTTAGAAAGTGGGAGAAGGGTGTTTGTGACCGGGAGGTGGAAGATAGAACTGGCTTGATTTTGTCACCAAGAGATTGTTCTCTTGCAAAGATTTTATTTTATTTTATTTATTTTTCATACTCTGAAAGGTAGAGTGTTTTATTGTTTTTAATTCTTTTTATTTAAACTTTAGTTAGTTAATATACAGTGCAATATTGGTTTCAGGAGTAGAATTCAATGGTTCATCACTTAGATAAAACACCCAGCTCTCATAACAAGTGCAAATGTTTTAGAAAGGAAGACATCTGGAGGTTGAGAATCTGGAAAATTGATTCCTTTAAATCTATAGTGTCCACAAATGCCTTGGAAAATCTCTGAATCCCCAGAGACTGGTTGTTGGCTTAATTTGAATTAGATTGTACAGTTGGAGCCATTATGCAATACTGTGATTATAAGAAAAAAAAATCTATACATAATTATTTAAATATTTAGATCACTTGACCATTTAGATACCAAATATATATTTCTCAATATATCAGGCTTTGGTCTTTGTCCATGATTCCTGACTCACAGAAATTGGCATTTCCTAGGCGATGAGCGTTTAAAGGTGTCTATTTTGTTATGCTGATGAGATGGCTTTTGGAAAGCACCTAAGGATGGGGCTTGTTGCCATTGGAGCTAAGCAGGGTGATTAGAGGCTGGATCTTTCAGTCCCACTCCACACTCTCAGAAAGGAGTGAGGGGCAGGAGAATGGCTACTGATTTAACCCATCATGTCTGTGTAATAAAGCTTCCGTAACAACACAAAAGGAGAGAGTTCGAGACTTTCTGAATTGGTGACCACAGGTGATGCGGAGAGAGTAGGGCAATCAGAGACGGCATGGGCTGTACACCCCTTCCTCCATATCCTGCCCTGTGCATCTCCTCTGTCTGGCTGTTCTTGAGTTCCATCCTTTTTATAATAAGGTGGTGATCTAGTAAGTAAAATGTTTCTCTGAGTGCTGTGAGCTGCTCTCGCAAATTCAGTGTACCTAAGCAGAAATGATTTATAAGTGCTCTGGCGGAAGCCCAGGTGACAACCTGGGCCTGCTCCTGGGGTCTGGGGTGCAGTGGGCAGTCTTGTAAGACAGAAGAGCCCTTACTCTGTGATAGCTGATGCTACTACCCCTGGGTAGGTAGTGTCAGAATCAAGTTCAATGGTAGAACATCCAGCTGGTGTCAGAGAATTGCTTCTTGGTGGCATGGGGGAAACCCTGCCCCCCATATTGAAACTGGGTCCCAGAACCCAAAAGCCATATGGAAAGTAGGGTGTATAATGGTAGCCACCACAGCAGAAGTAATACAGCTACTCCACTCTTCCATAATAAGTTTCCTTCCTCATCTCTGTCCACCTCTCCTTTCTCTGACCTTCTGAAAAGGACTCACAGAAGTCTCCAGCACAGAGCCTGTAGGGTCTGCCTCCTCGGGCCCCTCTCCTCCTGTCCTTGTCAGGTGTTGCTAAGATGGTAAATGAGCAGGTCTTGGGCATGAACCTGGGCACGACCCTGGACATGACTATCTGGACATGTTTCGCAAGATGGAAAACACTTGCTTCAAATTGGAAACTTTTTCTGAAGTTTATTTATTTATTTTGGTGGGGGAGGGGCAGAGAGAGAGAGGGAGAGAGAGAGAATCCCAAGCAGGCTCAGCACTGTCAGCACAGAGGCCGACACAGGGCTCAAACTCACAAACTACGAGATCATGACCTGAGCCGAAACTGAGTCAGACACTTAACAGACTGAGCCCACCCAGGTGCCCCGGAAACCTTTCTTTTGAGTGCCTTGGGACTGAAGTTCCACCCTTTGGATTTATTTCCTTCATCTTCCCCACAACATGTCCCGTTGGTCTGTATTTCTGGAGCCAAGAGCCTTCTCTCTCTTTCCTTCTTTGCCCGGCCCTCTCGTGCTCTCACATTAAGATACTGGTCACACGGCCAGTGCTCAGGTCGCTGGATCCCTGGACACGTAAAACCAGGCAGGGCTCTGACTCCCTCTGAGCTGCAGGGCAACAGCTCACAGACAGCCCCCCTGCCCCCCGCACCCCCCGGGGCCCAGACCCAAGTCCTTGGGGGATGCCCCTTGTCTTCATCCTTGCAGAACAGGGCAGCCCATCTGTTCTTACTTCATGCGAAACAGTCGCAAAGCCAGCAGGCAGTGTTTTCCCACCTTGTTGCTCTGTCTCAGCAATGGATTTTATAGGAGATGGACATGTCCAAGGAAGGAAGGTATTTGAAAGGGGGAGAGGTCAGCAGACGAATAAGCAGTTTTGACTATACAACACACGCAACCTGGATGACTTTACAGTCCTTGCTAGAAGCCCTCAGAAACCTCTCTCAGAACAACACACTCAGAAGGGATTGAGAGACTTGTTCCAAAGATACTGCCTCCCTAGATGTTACCCATGTAAAATGAGCTATTCATTTGGATGCAGCTTTAGCTTGATAAGCTCAGTAAAACGAGAGGGGGAAGCAGCATGAAGACATGGAGAGGTGAGGGGTGTCACCTTGGTCTCAATAAAGACATTCACAAATATTTATAGAGCACCTACTATGTGCACAGTCTTCTGTCAGGCACCATAGGTGGAAAAGGGGATCAGGAAGATCGGCTCTGTGCATGACAATGTGAATGTCACCCCATCAGGGAGAATGCGAGCATTTCAGGACGCAGTTACACCTTTGACCAGCAAGTATACAGTTCCGGTCCTGACAGATGACAGAGCCCCCACCTGCCCATCACGCTGTGCAGGGGGCTTCGGGTCCCATCTCCGCTCCCCTAGCCTGCTGCATGCCCTCCAGTGCCTCTCAGCCGTGGGACTTCCTGTTCTCCTGTCCCATTTCTACCTTGAGACGTTGGAAGGGGACCCCAAATTTCAGATTCAAATCAGAATTCCACGCGCATCACTTGCTGGCAGCGTGACCCCTGCCAAGGTTCTGAGTTCTCTGTCTGTTTCCCAGGTTGTCAAATGAGGGCCGACCCGGGCAGCTCGCTGGAAAGGTTACAGGCAGGACTTACCAGCAGGGTATCCCTCTTCCCGGTGCTGCTCCGGATTCCCCCCAGGGTGGTAAAGGGTGCTGTTTCCCCTTCCCACCAGAGGTTTTGAGAGATGAGAAGACTACCTTATCACATGAGGATTTAATGAGCCAAAGTTCAGTCTTTATTTTTAAAGTTTGGATCTCAATTTCATTCTCGCCCTGCCACGGTGATTAATGTCATATCATATTTCCTCCTGCAGCCAGAGCCGCTTTTATTATGTCATCAATTATACATGGACGAACGTCTGTGTGCGTGGGCCCTTCCAGCTCTCTGGAAGAGGAGAAACAGGGTTCTCAGGCCGCGGCATATGGGGACTGGGGCACATGCTGACTCCTTGGCCGGACCGGTGAATGTTATAGATTTCCTGTCCCGTCTTCAAAACTGCCAACAAAGCCAGCTGCCTGGAGCTGAATTTGCCCTGAAATAAAGGGATCCAGCCTCTGTAAGTTCTGGCACTGTAAGAAAACAGACTGATCCCTGGAAGATCAATGCAAAAGGCAGCCGTGGCCGGTTCCCTACTAATGCAGTCTGCAGCGGGCTGCCCAGACAGCCAGGCCTGGGGGCCGGCGGCCAGGAGGGAGGCAAATCCACTTATAGCCTCAATAACTCTGGCCGTATTGAAGAGTAAGTCGTGCCCAAAAGTGAGGTTGGCACTGTCTGGAAATCATCAGTAAATCAGGATACTTGGTTCTAGGGAAGGATGTTTCTGTCACTCCCTGAAAATACTCACAGAAATGCCATGGCTCAGACGGAGCCCACAAATACTCACATCCTGAATTAAGGCCTTCAGTTTTCTACATCAGTCCGTGTTGCAAGGGACAGGAGAGAGAGGAGGGGGCACCTTTGTGACAGCCAGGGACTGTTCTTGTGAGAGATCAAAAGCCTTTGAATGCATTCATTTATTTTGCTACGAGTGGAGACCTGCTCCCTCAGTAGGTGTTTGAGAGACTATTCTGGAACATATCCTTGCCTTTGGGGGTGTTAAACTATTCTAGGATGTGTCTAGTCTAACATATGTCAGAGAAATCGAGCCCAGTGGGGTGCTGACTGACTTGAAGAGGCTGCCAGTCCCGGCAGACATCCCGGGATTGGAATTCCTAGGGGTGGGTCTAACCAGATTGCTTCTTCCTTTCCTGCTCTGTACTAATTATTTGGAAAAAAACAAAAAAAAAACAAAAAACAAGGCAAGACTCAAAGAGTTTAATTACAATTCAGACCAGACAATGCCAGACATGCCACAAGGCCATGGGCCACAGATCCCAGATAGAGGACAGGCAGTGGGTACCTGGGGACTTGAGGGATGGAGGAGGGTGTGGGGTTAGTGGACAGTGGGGCTCCGGGAATCCATGGGCAGTAGACAGAGCCAGGTGAGGGCCCCTGGCTGACCCCAGAGAGTCAGGTCTACAGAAAGCCTGATGGGCTTCTAGGGAAACATGTGAAAGAAACAGGAATCCAGAAAAGGGTTCTAGCCAGAACTCCAAGGATTTCAGCCCAAGACACAGGAGAAGACGAGCTACCAGAAAGACTGTGACTTCCTCGTGTGGAATGGGCCTGTCTGACTTTCTGGAGTAGTTTCTTCTCCCAGGCAGGGCTGTCAGACCACACCACGGACTCCCTTCATCATGGCTGAGAGGCAAAACCAGACACTCAGACTAACCTGAATGTCACGCTCAGATTTGAGTGATGGTCTGTGGCAGGTGGGAGGGATCCTCCCAGTGGTGGGTTCAAGGGTTTATGAGCAGACTCTGTGCTTCCAAACTCCAGCTGATGGCCCCTCACCAACTCCAGTGGTCTTCTTGGTTCTCTGCCGAGCCCTGGCCATCAGCACACCGGTCAACACTGTGCTTCACCAGGAGCTTCTGGTGCCAATGACCTTGAGCAGATGAGAACACATGAGATGCTGGTAACACCTGCAGAGGGGCGGTGGGGTGGTGGGCATGGCCAAAGCAATGCACCATGAGTTGGTGAAATATGCTCCCTGGAGAAATTCCTTGATGGGGGCTTTTTTGAGTCTGGGTATAAAATAATCACTGGGGTAGATCTAGAGAATGAAATACTTCCTTCTTGTCCTCTTCTTCAAGTAGAATCTGTTTTTCTGTTTGTTTATAAATCCATGATTATGTACACACGCACATATTTCTCCTCAGTGTGCCTTGAACTTTGGTGGCCTGGTGCATCTTGCAGTACATTTTATTGGCGTGTGTAACCATTGCGATAAATGAGACATTTAAAATAGACATATCTCTGAAAATAATTACTTGAGTTTTTGGCTCACAGAGAGGTATCCCCAAGGGAAACATCAATTTCTTTTGTCGGAGAAGAGGCCAACAATTTTATGAAAACAATGCTCGCTCCACAGAGTGGTGGACGTAGGAGGCTACACAAGAGACGATGCCGTGCTTTTCCCATGCAGCTGAACTGAAAAACTAGACAAATATTTTGAGCAGCTCATATGTCAAAGAGACATGTGCAGGCCCCACTTATTAAAATAATAGTGGTATCATGGTGCACTGATGTGGTGCTTTTATCTTCAAAGTCATGTGTGAGTGTTCATGAATTGACTTGGGACGAAAGATCAGAAATTGGCAGGAGATCCTAGTTCTGTGATTTTGAGAAGAATGGATGGGACAGAGATCAAAGAAGGGTCCCTCTGCCCACCCCCCCCCAACCAGGCTTTGTTTTGTGTCCTTTTGTAGCCTAAAAGGAAGCATGTGATTTGGCCCCTGGAGGGGGAGCAGTTTCTTCCAGACAGTGGAAGCTGACAATTCAATGGCAGAGAGAATGATTGTATCTGTTTTCACCAAATCCTATTCCCCTGGCCCTAGCTGGTCATGGTCCTAGAACCAGGGTGAGCCAGGAGATACATTCCACATCAGGGTCCCAAGGACCACTTCATACCCAGTGAGGAAAGAAGTTTCAGATCCTAACATGGCCTGTATATCATTCTAGTCTTTTGAGGCCAGGATGACCCCAGAGTCTAAATCTGATGTTATAACAGTGATACCGTTACTGAGTGTGTATAATGTGCTAGGCCTGCATCACTGTTTCTTTGGATTGTACCATGGAATCCACACAACTACTCTCTGAGATACATGCTATGATTTCCCCCATGTTATAGATGAAGACAGTGGGACATAGTGTGGTTCTGAAACTTTCACGAGATCAACAGGTATAGGCAGTGGAGTGGAGATTCGTACTCAGGAGGTCAGTCTCTGCATGTCATGCCTTCAACGCTATGTTTCCTCCACACTGGAGAGAAAGGAGTAAAAGTAATTTTAAAAAATTTTTAATGTTTATTTATTTTCAAGGGAGAGAGAGAGAGAGAGAGAGAACATGAGTGGGGAGAGGGAGAGAGAGAGGTAGACATAGAACGTGAAGCAGGCTCCAGGCTCCAAGCTGTCAGCACAGAGCCTGACGTGGGGATTGAACTCACAAACGTGAGATCATGACAGGAGCTGAAGTTGGACACTTAACTGAATAAGCCACTCAGGCACCCCAGGAATAAAAGTAATTTTTAAACTTCATTCTGTTTACAACAAGCTTCTGTTAGGACCTCAACTGTAGGCTTGTACTCAGTTGATCCACCATCCAGTGGGCATTTAACACTGTTGTCAAGAAGGGTGAAGAGCCCAGGTGGCTTTTTGGCACAGTACATACCTCAGATCACTGGGAATTGAGCAGCAGACTTTTGATCTTAACCAGCTAGGTTGGGAAATAATAAGAAAAGTTTTAACTGAACTATAGTAATGTGTCTCTACAGATGCTGTCTGTTCTGCCCCAGATGTCCATTTCCCAATCCTGAGTGGGCCCCTGCTCCTTTGCTTTTGGGGGCAGTCCTGCTTGTTCCCTTGACCTGAGATTTATAGCCCCTCTCTTCTTTCTGCATACATCTGTCACCCTTTTCCCACTTCTCTCTGGGCTGAATGACACTCTCAGGTTCTCGGTCACCCTGCATCCTTATGATTCCTTCTGGTCTATTAAGCTAACTTAATGATGGCACCTTAGGGGAAGGGCCGAGTCCCCCAGATGCTCATGCCTTGATTGGTTCCCATGTGCCTGAATGAAGTGTCTATGGAGCACCCACTCGGTGCCAGGCTGTTTGCTCGGTGCTGGGGATACTGCTTGAGTAAGACAGTCACTGTCATTGCCCTCATGGAGCTGATGGTCTAACAGGAGCCAAGCATCTGACAGATGAATGAGCAGTCACTCAGCAGTGGAAATGAGCACCTCGAATGAAAACTCTGAGAGCCAACTCAGGCTCCCCACCTTACTTGGGAGTCAGGAAAGGCTCCCTCAGGAAAGCGGTATTTGAGATGGATGCTGGGGGACTCACCAAGAAGAAAGACAGTGGGGGTGGGGAGGGGTCCAAGAAGAGGAAACCACTGTGGGAAGGCCTGAGGTGGCAAAGGGCCAGTGAGTCAAGGGGCTTTGAAAAGGCCAGTGAGGCCAGAACCCAGAGAGTGAGGAGGCAGCAAGAGACAGGGAAAGGAAGCTGGGCCAGGCCTGGCGGGTTCTGGGGGGTCAGCAAAGACTTGGGTTTCATCCTAAGTTATAGGTCATCAAAGAGGATATGATCTGATTCATATTTTAAGTTTATTTATTTATTTTGAGAGAGAGAGAGTGCTTGTGTGCCCATGGCGGGGGGGGAGGGGCACATATCCAAATGGAGGAGGGGTAGAGAGAGTGAATCCCAAGCAGGCTCCATGCTGTCAGCACAGAGCCCAATGCCAGGCTCGATCTCATGAATCTTGAGTTCATGACCTGAGCCGAAATCAAGAGTTGGACGCTTAACTGACTGAGCCACTCAGGTGCCCCTGATTTACGTTTTTAAAAGATCACTCTGGCTTCTGTGCAGAAAGCGATGATGCAGGGCAGGACTGGAGGAAGAGATGCCCAATTAGGACTCCATTGTAATAGCCCAGGTGAGAGGATGGGCTTGGATTAGGGGCAGAGATGGGGGTACTGGCTGCATGTAAGTTTCTGCAGGCCCAGGAAAGTCTTCACGTATACACTCAGTCAACAGTAAATGTTCTACAAATGTCAGCACTCATAATGCTTGTTGTAGTCCATGTATTTTGTTTGAAGATACATAGATAAATTAGCAGAGCATTATTAAGTAATGGGAAACAGCATTCTAGATCAAGAGCCGGTAAAACACAGCTCACCTGTGAGTCAAAGCTGGCCCACTGCCTGCTTTTGTGAATAAAGCTTTATTGGAACACAGCCATACCCACTTATTTCCATATTGTTTCTGGAACTCAACTCACTTTTGCCCAGTGAGCTGAGTAGTTGTAACTAAAATTATGGCTTGCAAAGCTTAAAATACCTATTATTTTACAAAAAAGTATGCTAATCCTCATTCTAGATCATGATGTTTCCTGTGATGAAAGCTGAATTTCCTGATTCCCCCCCGCCCCCCCGGCTTTGCCAGTCCTGAGAGCTTCAGGGGTCCTCTGTCATTTCTGCCTTCAAAGTAAAGGCAATTGCCAACCTTCCTAGGTAAAAGAAGTACTGTGAATAGATGAGTACAACCAGTTATACTCTATCCATTCTGGTGCTATAGGATAGATAAAAATAGAACAGGAAGGCCACCAGCCCTGGCATTTTATCTTATATTGCTACTCTGGATGAGTTACACTTAGAATACTTTGAACAGATTCTACAAAGTCTGGTGGCTAGTAGGCACTGGCAATGTAGAGAGGGTGCTCTCAGAAGCTCCCAGCTGCCCAACAGGTGGCCAGCAGAAGCATACCTGTGTCTGTGTCTGTTGAGGTGTCATAACATCTTTGTTTCTATTCACAGCAGGCTCAATAGGTCAGGCTTGAAAGTATCTTTCAAAATAAAGTAGTGAGCTTGGCAGCTACCAAGGAATTTTAAAATGCTTATGTCTGATAAGGCTTAAACAAGAGAAAAATGCATCCAATCTCATAGTTATTTTAGTTGATTTCCAAGAAGTAACTATCATCAACACCTATCAACAATGAGAAACTTTGAGGGATAGAATTCTCAGCTTTATGTGACAATAGGTTGGTCATCTGTCTAGAGCACAGGGCTTGGCGTGGATGGTCTGGACTTCCTCTAGCCATGTGAATTTATACAATCATCAGATTTCTCCAAAATTATTTCACAAATGGGGAAAATAACAACACTAATCTCATAGGGTTTTCCCAACAAATACTTATTGGAGATTTGCTAGGTACCAGGGACTGTCCTTGTTTGAAGAATAATCAGAATAATCAAGAATAATGGAATAATCAGGTGGTGTCCACTCTTACAGAGCTTACAGAACAAGAGAAGGCATGAGACATGTCCAGCAGATCCAAAGCTCTTCATAAATTCAACTCATACTGTCCAAAAAAATTTACCCATGTCACCAAATCATTATCTCAGACTTTCTTCAGTAATGCAAGTTTTCAGGCTTGTGGTTGTCTGAGAATTTTACACCGTCAAAGTTGGATCATGGTCAGGAGCATTTGTCTCAAGTGCAAAGTTTCAAGAGGCACCAAAAATTTCCAATCAACTCAACATCGATAAAAAATAAAAACTAATGCAGAAGAATCCATGATGAACAAAATGTCACAGCTTTACTTATTTCTTTATTTTAGAGATAGAGAGAGAATGAGTGAGGGAGGGGCAGAGAGAAGGGGGGAGAGAGTCTTAATCAGGCTCCACCCTTAGCATGGACCCTCACACGAGGCTTGATCCCACGACGCTGGGACCGTGACCTGAGCTGGAATCAAGGAGTTGGTTGCTCAACCAACTGAGCCATCCAGGGGCCTCCAAAATGTCAAAACTTTTGATAAAAAATGGAATCATTACTACTGAATTTCTGGTGTGCCTCAGGGGCCAAGATAGCTTCACACAGAGCGGCACAAATTTATAGCCTCAAATCCAAGTTCACTCACTCCGCCCTTGGGCATACCTCACACTGTTCCAGAGGAGACGTGTTTCCTCTCTTCTCTCTGAAGCATAACTATGAGCAAAAACCCCCAATTGCTAAGCATATGTTCGGAAAGTCCTTTTCCTCTCCTTCAGACATTTTCGGAAATGGAATCTTTGCTGTTTTGTTTTATTTTGTTTTGTTTTGTTGATATAAACCAGAGAGCTTCCCATTGTTATTGGCAGAGCCTGAGAAAGTAAAAACACATAAATAATTAAAATGGCACCCAGTCAACTTAGACACGCAGCCTCGGAGGCCTGTGGGCTTGGGAGAGAAGAGTCAGGCCTCATCAGCCATGCTGATGGAGGCCAGAATTCAGAGTTAAAATGATTTGTGTCACATGAGAATATATATTTACATGAAAGTTTGAACAAAGGATGTCGTGTGTGTGTGTGTGAGAGAGAGAGAGAGAGAGAGAGACAGAGACAGAGATAAAGACAGAGACAGAGAGAGACAGTGGGGGAGAGAGAGAAGAAAAAAACCCTCCCAGGAACACAGATCCCGTGAAGTCATCTGGCCCAACATTAATGCAGTGCAGATGTGGTGGTTCAGAGCCAGAGAGCCTCCCAGCCACTCCCCGATGCCCTGATGACAGCGAGCAGCCTCCATATTGTTGTTGGCATTGCTAACAGCAGCAGACGCTGCCCAGCTTCATATTTAACATAGCCTGCAGGCCCAATTCATTAGAAGAAGATTTATGGGTGTTACAGCACTTTGCTCTAGATTCTGTCTCCAGGAGGAGAGCCTTCTGTGTTGCAGGCAGAAGAAAGGGAGGCGTTCAATTCATCAAGTCCAAGTTGAGCTACATGATCATGAAGAACATTCCAGCAGGTGAGGGTGTAATGCAAGGAACACGTGGCTCATTGGTTTTCCCATGTGTAAAGCACACCTGAGAAATCAGTAGACGGACAGGGTGAATTATTTCCCTTGGCAAAATTATATGTCCATCAGTAAGCCACGGCCACTTGTGGCTCACTGTGCCGGAAGCTTTGAGGGAAAAGGGTGAACAGCATTGATTCCTGCCTTCAAAGGCTAATAGAATAGCTGCCTGATTGTGAAATGATAACACTTCTTGGGGGAAATGGTTTGTGGAATCCATTTTACAAATTGCCACCACCCCTTGCACACACTCAACCACCGGTCGGCACATGGAACTGGAGATGGAAGAAACCCGTCATCTCTGTGACCATCCATTGGCCCTTGGTGGGCAGCAGCAGCAGCATCAATGTCCCTCAGTAGCTTGTGAGAAAGACACGTTCCCAGGCCTACCACAGACCTAGTGAATCAGCAGCTTTGAGAGTGGGGTCTAGCACACTGGGGTTTTTTTTTTTAATGTTTTTATTTATTTTGAGACAGAGAGAGACAGAGTATGAGTGGGGAAGGGGCAGAGAGAGATGGAGATATAGAATCCAAAGCAGGCTCCAGGCTCTGAACTGTCAGCACAAAGCCTGATGCGGGGCTCAAACTCACGAACTGTGACATCATGACCTGAGCTGAAGTCGGGTGCTTAACCGACTGAGCCATCCAGGCGTCCCCAGCATGTTGTTTTTTTAACAAGCCTTCCAGGTGATTCAGAAACATGCTTAAATGTGAGAATCATGGCCTTAAGCAAACCCCTTTATCTCTTTGTCTTATTTTCCTCACCTCCCAGCATGGTAAAAATCGCATGTCATTGTCCAGCCACCCCATTAAGTTGTGGGGATCAAATAAATGAATCAATGCACTTGCAGAGAGCAAAGAACATTAACAAATTATCAATAACTAAGTATCACCAATGCAAATCATAAGGCATCTCTGAAGGAGATCAACAACTTTTGGCAATGATTAGGGTTTTTTGTTTCAGGAATGGTCTTCATCATGGAGAATGGCAAGAAGAGCTCTGCATACAAGACGATATTTTAAATCCCCACAGCATGATAAAACCAATCCCTCGTCCTCGGCAGGGCTGGTGCCATCATTCAGCATCTGCAGCATCTGGAGGGGAAAGAGGTCCAGATTTTTGGACGCATGGTCCCTGTGGGTGTGGGCGCCAGGCCAGGGTACTTCAGGCCAAACAGGTTGGAACCTTTTTGTCCAGAGTTCCTAAGCGGGGAGTGGTAGTAAACACAAGAGGGAACAGGGGGATTTGGGAAAGTCATCTCATCACGTTGGAGGCACATTACATCTATAATGATGAACAGAAGAAAGGAATTTCTTTTTTTAGGACACTGGGGAAAAGATTGCATTGGCAGTTCACGGAAACCATCTCTACTGTTCGGTGTTAAATCTAAAGACAGTGCAAAATTGGTGAAAAAAAAGAATTTTAGGATAGGTATTCCCAAACTGATCAAATAAGAACATCCCTTTGTAATATCAGTTTCTCACATGATAATATTTTTACTTTTTTATTGTGGCAAAATATGCATAACATAAAGTTTACCATATTAAGCATGTTTAAGTGCACTGCTCTGTGGCACTAAGTATGTCGATGCTGTTCCACCAGCTGTCTCCAGAGCCTTTCCTCTTCCGCAGCTGAGATTCCATATCCATTAGACACTAACTCACCATCTTCCTTTCCCCCAGCTTCTGACAACCACCAGTCTACTTTTTGTCTCTAGGAGTTTGACCATTCTTTGTGGGTCCCTACTATAAGTAGAATCACAGTATTTGTCCTTTAGTGACTGACTTATTTTACTTAGCCTAATGTCTTCAAGATTCATCCATGCTATGACATACATGAGCATTCCCTTCGCTTTGCAGCCTGCATAACATTCCTCTGTGGGTATGGACCATATTTTGTTTATCCATTTGTCCATTGATGGAGACTATTTGGATTTTCTGTCGCTATTTACAAACTACCTCAAAAGGTAGAGAATAAACAAGGCATCTGCAAAACACTTAGCCCCATGCTCAGAATCAAGGATGTGCTCCACAGATAAGCATTAGCATTAGTTAGTATCTCTTGAGTAAGAAATGCACGTTCACACATGGACGTGCGGCCTCCCTGGCCTAAGTGCTCAGCCACTAGCAGGGGGTCACTATCCCAGGCTATTAGTCAGCAGGGGAGCTGATCAGATGTCCCTCATTGCCCAGCTTGAAAAAGGGATGGAAAAAGTGACCTAAATGTTTGTCTGTAGAAAAACAAATATGATCAGGGTCATATGACTCGCGATGTTAACTTTTATGTTAAGAAGCTCTGGCAGCAACATTTTGAAACACCAGAAATAATGATGTCGTGGTGTAGACTTATCTGGCAAATGTTTATATGCATATGCTGAGCCTGGATTCACTAACAGGGACCACAAGGATATTGGTGTCAATGTTGATGATTCTATTCTTAAACCAATGGTTTATTTAAGCAACAGCTACAGTCTTTATATGTGGTGAATAAATGCTTTTAGGATATAAATGTTCAAAGTACTACATTTGGGAAAGAAACAATTTGGTTTTGCTTTCTCCTTTGTTCCAAAATCTGCCCTAATTTTTAATAAGTTTATTTATTTATTTTGACAGAGACAGAGAGCAGGGGAGGAGCAGAGAGAGGGGGGAGAGGGAGAATCCGAAGCAGGCTCCACACTGTCAGTGAAGAGCCCAACTTAGGACTTGAACCCATGATCCGAGAGATTATGACCTGAGCTGAAACCAAGAGTCAGACGATTCACCGACCAAGCCACCTTATTAAGGCTCTAATGAGGAATGCAATTTTTGTTCAACTAAAGGGGAAGTAGCAAGGAAACAGGAATTCCTGCTGGAGTGGCCATGACTGCACACAAGTTAGAAGGTACATGTCAACCAGTGACAATTAGCAGCATTATCTATGGAACTGTGACACTGGTCTCTATGAAACCTCCCAGTGGCCTCCCTTGACAGGAAATGAGGAGGAAGAGAGAAGCCTGGCTGTTCCCATGGCGCCCAGCCCATTCCCCCCTGCAAAGACCAGCTTCTCTATCCTTTGGCTCCAGCTGCTGAGTGAATCGGATGCAGGTGTTCTTAGTCGGGGTCTGCTTACTAAGCAGAATGAAAGGAGAGAAGAAAGTTCAACTCCACATGCACAAGAGAAGCAAATGGCTCCCTGGGGGAGAGAGGAAGACCTGGCCAGCATTCTGTAGGCAGAGCTGCGTGCTAGGTGGAATATCTCATTAATACAGGCTAACGAGGCAGCAAGAGGGTGATTAACATAATATTCCCATCAAATTAGTAACCCAGGGGAACGGAGAGAGAGAGGAGAGCTCTCTCCATCTCTGACAGGATTCCCAAAAGAACATGTAGAAGTCTCTTTCCTTACTTCTCCCCCTAGACATCATCAACATGCCTCTTACTCTCTAGCTCCTTCGTGAAAGCTCTCTGGGCCTGTGTGAACATCGAATGTTATTATCCTCCCTATTCGAAATCCATTTATTTAGGATGACTCTGCTACCCCTGAGCTCTAGAATCTTGCTCATTGCATTGGATTCTATCTCTTTATCTCAGAAGACAGTGTCTCTGGCCTGGGGACTAATAGTGCATGTGGCACATAGTCTGTAGTCGGTAGGTATTTGTTGAATGAGTGAATGAACGATAATCATGGTGTCTATCCATCCACAAGACTGTGTTTCAGCACTAGGATATGGGAAGGGCTAAGTCATGAGCCCACCAATATCTGTCACTCGCTCTCAAGGATCGATTCATCAGGTTAGCTGGCTGTCACCTGGCACAGAGCAGAGGCCTGAGAGAAACGGGGCTAAGTGGCAGGACCTGGCCTGGGTTACACAGGTCTCGAGGCACCTCTTCGCAGGAACCCTAGATGGTCAGGGCCAAGGTCAGCAAAGAGCCCTATGGCCCAGATAACGCCCGGCTTCCTCTTATCTGCCACTTCTCCAACAGAACTTCTCTTTGGAGCAATGGTCTTCAATAAGAATGCAATTCAAGTCCCAAAAGCAAACCTCCTAAGTCATTTTGAATTTCCTGGTATCTACATTAAAAAAAAGTAAAAAGAAATGGGTAAACTCAAATATATTTTATTTGACCCTGTGTATGTTTCCACAGTAGTATTTTAACATGTGATTGAATAAACATTGTAACCGAAATATACCATATTCTTTTTTTTAATACAAAGTATTTGAAACCCAGTATATATTTGTACTTGGAGCACATCTCCTTTGGGACCAGCCACATTGTCATAACCGCATGTGGCTGGGTGTCACCCAGTTGTACAAGGGAGCTGTGGAGCAGAAGCTATAGAAACACTGATTAGCCTTCAAGTCCTGATTGGTCAAAAGAAAGTGAGCCACGGGACAGAAGAAACCATCTATCCTGGAATAAGTAGTAGTTCATCTGTAGAGCCTTTGGCTATGACAAGAGGTCAGCTCCTGCCTGATGATAGATGAAGTTAATAAGCACCAGAAGGAAGGAATTCTGGCCCTCTTTTCATTCAGTCTAACAGATCCTTATCACACATCTGTACTCAGAGAGGCTTTTTTTCCCACTGGTTTTTTTTTAATTCCTTACATATGCTGTCTTCTGTACCCTGCTGACATAGAATCACAGGAAAATGACAGAAACGGAGGTATGGTGTAACTTGATAATTTGATAATTTAAAAATACCGAAAATATCCATTCCTCTCCCCATAGTAGTACATAATCTCCAGTCATTATGGAAGTGGAGAATTTTAAATTACAGAAAATAAGGACCAAAACTCAATAGAAATATTATTTCAATGAAAAAAGTCAGTATATGAAAACTCTCGCTGTTTTTCTACTTGCCAACCTCTTTTTCTGTGACATTACATAAAACCCAATATTTTCTTGGCAAATGTATTCTCATACTTGGGCTTCATATGCCTGTTTGTATTTTCTTCCTGCGTGCTCCTGGGCTATCTTCAAATAGCTCTACTGGCGAGCCTGAACACTTTGGCCATCCGTTCCAGAAGGGACTTTGCTGCGACGAGTTGTTTAATACGTGGTCCCTGCCCTACCTGACACTTGACCAGGAACAACCAGATGTAAGGCAAGTGACCACAGTCAGGACTTGCACAGCCCCTGGGTTCTTTCTGCGAGGCCTCTACAGCCTTGAAGAAATTTGGGGTGCTGGAGAGTTGGTAATCCTCGCCATCTCTCCACCAGCTCACAGTACAAGCAAGCCTTTGACCAAATTTTACTACATACAGAGACATTTATTAGCATGTGGGCCCCTAATGGCCTAGATAGCTGATTTGGAAGCTTGATGAAGGCTTAGTTTGCTGCCTGTGTAGGCGTCCAATCCTCCCTTTCATGAAAAGTTTGGTCCAGAGAAAAGTACATTCTGTGGGCATCAGACAACATAAATGTCCTCAAAAAACTCCATCAGAAATGAAATCAAGCCCCAGGACCATCCCTAAGGGTATGGTCCTCCCTTTTACAAGGGTGATGAGTATTTCTTTCTTTTTTTTAATGTATTTAATTTATTTTTTAAATTTACATCCAAGTTAGTAAGCATATAGTCCAACAGTGCTTTCAGGAGTAGACTCCCTAATGCCCCTTACTCATCTAGCCCATCCCTCCTCCCACACCCCCTCCAGTAACCCTGTCTTTGTTCTCCATATTTAAGAGACTCATGTTTTGTCCCCCTCCCTGTTTTTATATTACGTTTGCTTCCCTTCCCTTATGTTTATCTGGTTTGTATCTTAAAGTCCTCACAAGAGTGAGGAGTATTTCTAAAATATCTTTTTCCTATCCACATAGCTCACATATCTTGACCTTCTTTCATTTCACTAATGAGGGCTTCTTGCTAACATTTAACACACTCGTCAACAATCCTTTGTTTTCAACATTAAAAACCTCATTTCTAGTGTTCGTATGCTAAAGGATATCCTTTTGTATGCTGAAGAATGGGATGAACAGTTGATCAGGAGTAGATAGCAAGAGCTTGTAGTGGCCACCTTTGGACTATACTGAGGTATTATTGACAAATAAAATTGTGTATATTTGAGGTGTACAATGTGATGATTTTCTATATGTATGCATTATGAAATGATCATCCTAATCGAGTTTAATAACATATCTGTCACCCCACATTATTGGTTATGTGTGCGTGTGGTAAGGACATGTAAGATCTACTCTCCCGGCAAATTCCAAATACCCAATACAGTGTTCTTGACTTCAGTCACCATGCTGTGTATGAGACCCCCAAACTTACTCATCTGATCATGAAAAGTCTGTCCCCTTTGTCATAAATCTCCATTTTCTCTAGCCTCCACTCCCAGCCCTGGGCAACCACCATTCTGGTCCTGGTTTCCATGATTTTGACTTTTTGAGATCCTAGATGTGAGATAAGATAGTATTTCTCCTTCTCCAGCTTAGTCACTCAGACTAATGCCCTCCAGTTTCATCTGTGTTGTCACAAATGGCAGGGTTTCCTTTTTTGATGACTGAATAATATTCCATGGTGTATATACACTACATCTTGATTCATTCATTGACAGACCCTTGGGTTCTTTCTATATCATAGTTATTGTTACAGATGCTTTATGGCATGTCAGAGTGTAGCCATCTCTTCCAAATACTGGTTTCTTTTCCTTTGGTTGGATACCCAGAAGTGGATTACTGCATTATATGGCAGTTCTTTTTTCAATATTTAGAGGAATCTCCATACTATTTCCCACTGTGGCTGCACCAATTCACATTCCCACTGACATTGCACAAGGGTCCCCTTTTCTCCGCATCCTGGCCAAAATTTATCTCTTGTCTTTTTGAAAGTAGCCATCCGAACAGATGTGAGGTGATATCTCACTGTGGCTTTGATTTGCATTTTGATTTGCATTTCCCTGTTGATGAGTGATGTTGAGCACTTTTCCATGTACTTATTGCCCATCAGCAAGTCTCCTTTGGAAATCTGTCTATTCTGATCCTCTGCTTATTTTTTAATCAGATTATGTGTTTCTTATGTGTCAGATGATCATGCCTGCTTAGGTGCCAGCCTTTCAACTAATGGGAACAAATAATTCCACACTCAGGGCTGATTTTGAAGTAAAATTTTTTTATGTTTTATTTTATTTTTGAGAGACTGCATNAGGGGACAGAGGATCTGAAGTGGGCTCTACACTGACAGGAGAGAGTCTTGTGTAGGGCTTGAACTCGTGAACCATGAGATCATGACCTGAGAAGTACATTTAGAAACGGCAACACCCTCTCTTAGGAGAGAAGGACAGGGGACAATGGGGTAGCTGAGCTAAGGGAGAGAAACTAGACTGGCAGCCACGGAATTCTTCCATGAGGTGATTATGAGCAGAGCCTTGAAGGATGAGTAGAAATTGGCCACGGGAAAGAGGAGGGAGCTCTGGGGTGAGGAGGACAGAAGGGACCAGAAATAGGAAGGACCTGGTGATAGAACTGACACAGAGCAGGAAGCAAGAGGAGCCTGTGGGCTCCCTGGCTTCACAGGAAACAGCTTGGCCTGAAGACCCAGGACATGGACACAGATTTCTGTCTGTAAGAACAGGCCTTCATTATCCCCAGGGCTCAGTTTCCTTTCAGGGGCCCAACAGTCTCTTCCTGTTACTTCTGATCGTGAACTTGGGCTGCACTATCAACACGAACAGTAAGTTCTGAAACACATTTACATGGAATTTTGCACCTCTGCTTTGTTTTATATGCTGAGCTTAAGTGTGAGTTAACATAAAATTTAAGTTCTGAGCCACCTTTTCAATACTCATTCACCGCTCATCTCAAAGATGATGCCTTTCATTACTGGAAGGAAATGGATTTTTGAAACTGAAATCTTTTGCCCACAAAAAAAATGCTTCTGGATCTGATTTCTTCTTTGTCTCAAAATTTCCAGCCGGATGATCATTTTCCCACCACATGGGGTGACGATTGTGGGGGAGGTGCAGTGGAGGGTCTGTAATTATCTATCTGGAGGACAGAATCACCTCCTATTGAGGCAAAGGGAGCTGGGTTCACACAATGGGCTGAAATCACTCCTCAGCCTCACGGATCAATAATCAGGAGTCAGAAATACCTTCTGCTATATTTAAATTACCACAAAACCATCAGCCTACTCAAGGTATTATGTATGATCTGCTAGTTCAATAGCCATTCATGTATCTTCTATTTTGTTTTCTGAATCAATAAATACATCAGGACAGATGGGACTCAATAGAACAATTGTAACACTTTAGGAAAGCTAGTGACTTCACCTGCCATGGCTGTTTTAGTAACTGAGAGGCAGCACAGACAGAGCAGCCCCTGAATAGCGAGGAAGCAGAATTTGCTTGCTTAACAGGCTGCTGGGCCCCACCCCCAGAGCTTCAGATTTAGTAGTACTAGGTTGGAGCCCCAGAATTTGCATTTTTAACAAGTTCCCAGGGGATGCTGATGCTGCTGGTCCACAGAACACATTAGAGAAGTAAAGAAAAAAAGGAAGGGAAAGAAAGAGAGAGAGAAGGGAATGGGAGGGGAGGAGAGGCGAGGGGAATGGAAAGGAAGGGAAAGGAATGAAAAGGAATGGAGGGGAGGGGAAGGGAGGGAATGGAAGGGAACCAAAGGTAAGGGAGGGAGGAAGGAAGGGAGGGAGGGAGGAAGGAGGAAGGAGGGAGGGAGGGAAGGAAGGAAGAAAGAAGGAAGGAAGGAAGGAAGGGGGAAAAAGAAAAAGAGAAAGAAATAAATGAAAGAAGGGAGGGAGGGAGAAAGAAAGAAGTCATGAGCATCAACTAGCAGATCTGTTTTCTTCTCTGATGATTCTTGGCTTCTTTTTGGTTGTCTCCATAACCATGTGGGTCTCCATAGGCAGATAATCAGAGAAACGTTGATAGTGATGAGGTTGATGGCACAGAGATGGATATCCAGAGACCCAAGCCAAGCATGGGAGATAGCAGTGGAGCCCACGGGTGGGATGCAGAGCCCAGGCAAGGCTGGGAAAGAAAGGCAGGTGAGCCTGGCAGGTGGAGGGGAGACACGGAGATCTAGAATGCAAAGGAATCATTTAGAAATTTTGTGATAGAGCAGTTTCATTAGAGCTGGGGTGGGGCCAGAGAAACTTTGTAACAGGTTTCCAGGTGACATTAGTGCTGCTGGTCACTAAACCGTATTTTGAGTAGCAAGAGTCTAGATGGCACAGTTGAGAGGCCTTGGCATTAAACCCGGGACACCTGTAGCAAAAGAATTGGAAATAGCGTTTGCCAACCTCACCCCAGGAACTTTGTGTATTCGTGGCCCAACACAGAGCACTGGGGGCCCCAAGCCTACAGGAGGAAAGGCTGTGTGCACAGCAGGCTGGAAGGTGCACAGAGGTGGAAGTTTGAATGAGAAAAGAAAGTGGATTCCATTGGCCATCAGTTCACAAAATGACTTTCAGTGAATCTTTTGTCTACTCAATACCTTTATCTAAAACTTGGAGAGATCTACCTGAAATGGGAGAATGCTTGCAGGTGGCTTTTAAAAGTCCAACTGAGGAAATGTTCCTTTCAGGTGACTACTCGGGGCTGAATAGCAAAGGCAAAGGATCCCAAGTCACAGACCCTATAAGAACCCCAAGACCAGAAACTCCTACATGGGCTGCTCATTTCAATCATCTGGAATAATTTCATAAAAACATGGGGCCCATGATCCAATCCCAAGAGAATTTGAATCCATGGAAAACTCACTACATTATTATTATATCCACTTCTGCATTTTAAATCCTGTTTCAACACTATTTCAATCCTGGCCAACCTCATTCCCAAGTTAATTTTTTTAGTTAACTTTTTTTTGAGCCGATAGTGATACATTATTAAAGTCCATAATTTACATTAGCTCACTCTTTGTGTTGTACTTCATCTGTTAACCCCTCCCTCATCCCAGGCCTGGCAACCCCTGATCTTACTGTCTCCACAGGTCTGCCTTCCTCCAAATGTCAAGTTGTTAGAATAATACAGTATGAAGGCTTTTCAGATTGGCCTCTTTCGTTTAATAATATGTGTTTAAGATTCCTCCATGTCTTTTCATGGCTTGATAGCTTATTTCTTTCTATCACTGAATAATATTTCATTTTCCATTCACCTATCAAAGGACAGTTTGGTTGCTTCCAAGTTTTAGAATTATGAATTTGTGGGCAGATTTTTGTGTGGGTAGATACCAAATAAGTTGAACATACCAGTGAGTCGAAATTCCAAGGAGCCCAATTGCTGGACTGTACAGTTAAGAGGATGTTGGGATGTGTAAAAACCTGCCAAACTATCTTTCAAAGTGGCTGTATCATTGGGGATTCTACCAGCAACGATTGAAAGTTCCTGTTGCTTGACTAGTATTTTTCTTTTTCTTTTTTTTTAAGTTTTATTTATTTATTTTGAGAGAGAGAGAGACAGCACATGCACACAAGCAGGGGAGGGGAAGAGAGTGAGTACTAAGCAGGCTCTGCACTATCAGCATGGAGCCTGACAAGGGGCTCAAACTCACCAACCATGACATCATGACCTGAGTCAAAATCAAGAGTTGGCCACTTAACCGACTGAGCCACCCACCCAAGTGCCCCTTGGCTAGTAATTTTCAAATGTTACTTTGATCTAGTCATTCACTTGTTCAAAAACAACAAATGTCAGCGAGGATGTGGAGAAAAAGGAACCCTTATGTCCTGTTGGTGGGAATGCAAGCTGGTGCAGCCACTCTAGAAAACAGTATGGTGTTTCACCAAAAGATTAAAAATAGAGCTACTGTATGATCCAGAATTGCACTACTGGGTATTTACCCCGCAACAAAACAAAAACACTAAATCAAAGGGATATGTGCACCACTATGTTTACCACAGCATTATTTTCAATACCCATGATAGGGAAGCAGCCCAAGTGTCCATGGATAAGTGAATGGATAAGGAAGATGTGGATTATATACAAAGGGATATTACTCAGCCATAAAAGAAGAATGAAATCTTGTCATTCACAACAACACAGAAGGAGCTAGAGCGTATAATGCTGAGCTATCTAAGTCACTCAAAAAAGGCAAGTACTGTATGATCTCATTCATGTGTGGAATTTAAGAAGCAAAACAAATGAGCAAAGGAAAAAAGAGTGAGAGAGAGACAAACCAAGAGACTATAGAGAACAGACGATTACCAGAGGGGAGGTGGGTGGGGGAAAGGGGTGAAGTAGGTGATTTGGTTTAAAGAGTACATTTATCACTATGAAAATAATAATAATAACAAAAATAATAATATTTTACGGCTACTTGCTGCTTCAGTATAAAACCATACTCTACTGGGGACACCATCTAGCTCAATGTACTTTTTGGTAACTTTCTCCATTGATAGCTTGGGCTCCAAAGTCTTCCCCACTTCCTGCCATTAATCCAATGGACTGACTATTCCACTGGAGGTAGAAATAGAAATCCAGCCCATGGAGAAAGGCTTCCTTGGAGGCTCTGTGCATCTCTTCTTTCCATTGTTCCTCACGTTGCTTAACAGCTTTTTGTTGATCTGATGTTATCTAGCTTTCAAGACAAAGCAGAACTATCATTTCCTCCCGGATATCTCTAATTGTTCTCTCTTCCATCCAAGCTGTAAAGACTGCTAGCATCTCCTGCCATTTTTGTGGTAACCTGACTATTAAAACCTTTATGGGAACTAGATTATGAAGCTTCTTAAAAGTTTTCTCACAATTCAGGCCTGAACCTGAAGTGAGTCAAACTCAAGTAATATGTGTGAAACACAAGTATGTGTGAAAGATAAACATATAAGGGAGCATTATTTGTGTCTAAGGGAATGACTTTGATAGACCTCTCTGCTCCGAGCCTTCAATACTAGTTTACACTCCTTAACCCCTAAGACTTCCAGAAAATTCCAGCATTATGGGAGAAAGTTCTTGGCCCATTTCAGGACAACATATTTATTTGATTATACTGGTTAGGAAGTGATAATTTATTTTAAAATCAATTCTGCTTCTTTATGATGCTCCCTTGCAATATTCAATGAATGTTTTCCTGATTAGAGGTAGAAAGAAGAAAAACGTAAGAGGAAATGAATTATTTATTATTTATAAGCAAAAATATTAGATGATAAAATAAATATACATGAAAGAGAAAACATTAAACTACTTTATTGCATTGAGAAATTTTCCTAACAAGTCTAAGGTACTTTCTGAGTAAAATGTCATAAATTTTTATAATATACANCCTCCTAATCCTCCTATACGTGCAAACATATGATATTTGTCCTTCTCTGCCTGACTTATTTCGCTCAGCATAACCCCCTCAAGGTCCATCCATGTTGCTACACATGGCCAGACTTCATTGTTTCTCATTGCCATGTAGTATTCCATGGTATAGATAAACCACATCTTCTTGATCCATTCATCTGTTGATGGACACTTAGGCTCTTTCCATGTTTTAGCTATTGTTATCTTCCCCATTTTCTAAGGTCTAGAGTTAAAACTCTATTTCCAGGTATCTCAGAGACAATCTAGATAGAATCCAGACCTCACTTCCAAGTCTCATGACTTTTGGGCTTACAACCAGGGTTTGGTGTATTAACATGAATAGCTGGAACAGGTTCTGGTCTCCATAGAGGACCCAGCTTTCCTGCTGGAGGGGAAAATCACACACGGAAGGATGTTTTCCACTCGTGATAAGAAAGAGACGCACGCCATGACTCTCTGCTGCTCCACAATAACAGAGACTACTTTGGGGGTCTAAGTCTTCTTTTTTATTCATGTACAAAGGTAAGCAATTCCGGAAAGCAAATAAGAAACTTTATCAGCCCTATAGAATTAATTATGGGTGAGTCTATTAGAAACTTGACTATAGGAGGTTTTCTAGAGGGAAAAGAAGAGTCCCAGGGCTGTGAGACAGGGCGGGAAAGCCTGCGGGAAGAGGAGTCAAGGTAGGGAGGAGGCAAGACTCTGACTGTAATTGTGCCAGCCCTTTACTGTGTGTGGATGACTGTGCACTATCCACTGCTCCTTAATCACGGACCAGATGGGGGAGGGGCAGTGGAAGGTGGGGCTGAGGGGGTGGGGTGGGTGTGATGAAGGCTGTGTCTTCAGAAATGTGAGAGAGACTCTGAGCATCCTTCAGACTGTATCCTAAAGCTGGGTTGACAGCGCTGGGAGCCATCTCTTTGCTTTATACAGCTTGATGAGTTGAGAGAACGTGGCCTTTTTAAAATGCACCCTTAAAAGTATTACATCACTGATACATATACAGAGAAAACTATTACATAGCTCTTCTTTAAGTGTATCTGCACATATTCATAGAGATACCTATGCATTTTGTGTTGTCTTGATTTTCATAAATGGGATCGCACTCTATGTATAGTAATGAATAACATTTTGGAGGCATTTGCTCGACACCAGTACCATGAGTCCTTAACGTGCAGAATTTATTTTAGAGTCAGAAGAGCCTTGTAAGTACCTGCACCCCCATTACACAAAGGGGGGGAAAAAGGCACACAGAGTAAGTGGCATGCTGGCAAGTGGCAGACCAGGGTTTGAGCCCTGGCTGTCTGGTTGTAGAGCTCTTGCTTATGACCAAATCAGACCACCTCTCCTGTTCATTCTAGAACTTACTTTTTATTTAAAAATGTCTTTTGTAAACATATTTCGATGTCCGTTCATCTCATCTTTTTAAACAGCTGCATAATACATAAAATTCCATTCTGCGTGTGCTCTGTGTTTCACTTAATCATTTCCTATTGATATTTAGATTGTTGCTTTTCTCTCAGGATGCAGTAATTAACATCCTCCATCCAAGTAGTGGGTCTGTATGCACAAGTACACTCTCATGGAACTGTAATTGCTGCCTGAAACGTTGTGTGTCCGAAAACCTGTGATCGGTAACTGCCAAATTGCCTCCAATTTACCCTCTCATCATCAGTGTAGGAGAGTATCGATTGCCCCCCAAAATAACTCTGCATATGGCTAATTGTAGAATTTTTGGTTAGCAGAGCAATTTTAAGTCATCATCAGCCTTAATTCACTTCCCTCAAGGAGACGGGAGAGGAAGAGATCGCGTGAGTGGTTACAAGAGACCAGGACTTCACCTCCTAGACCCACACCGCTAGCCCCTTGTTCTGTACCTCTCGCAGCCCCACATACCATGTGCACAAAGAATAAACTGGAGTGTTTTTTTAATGCTATGAATTTATTTAATGGGTTAATTATTTAAATCGAAGGACTAAATGCTTATAGTGAAGTATGTGAAGTGCCCTATGCGTGAGTGTGCAGCTTGGTGCGTTTTACATGTGTAATTGATCTGCAGTGACCACCAGACCTACACACAGGACATTTCCAGCTCCCCAGCAGCCCTCCACAATCACTATCTCTCTCCCCAAACGTCCATTATCTGGACTTCACTTTATAGGTTAGGTTTGCCTATTTCTTAACTTTATATAAATGGAATTGTAAAACTCGTCCTCTTTGTCTCTGGTTTTCCTCATTTACTGTTGCGTGTGAGATTTATTCATGTCACAGGACTGAGCTGCCTGTTTCGTTTCATTGCGGTGTGTATTTCATGGCATGGATATACCATAATTGGTTATCCATTTGCATTGTTTCTAGTATGGAGCTCTTCTTGCACGTCTTTTGATCAACATATTGGACAGAGACTAAAGAATGGAATTACAGGGTGATAGGATTCATGTGTGTGTTTTTAACGGATACTCCCCGTCAGTTTTCCAAGGTGCCAATTTACGTGACGACAGGCAGAACAGGTAGTGCGCATTGCTGCACATCTCACCAACATTGTACACTATCAATCTTTTAAAAAATTTGTACTGTCCTGGTACAAGTGTGTAGATACTACACTGTGGTTTTAATTTGCATTTCTTTTTTATTAATGTTTATTTCTTTATTTTGAGAGAGACAGAGAGAAACCTAAACAGGCTCTGTGCTGTCAACACGGAGCTGTGGAACTCAAACTCAAGAACCAGAACCTTGAGATCCTGACATGAGTCAAAATCAAGAGTCCAATGCTTAACGTTAACTGCTTTACTGACTGAGCTACACAGGCCCCCCTTTAATTTGCATTTCTTTAATGACTAACAAGATTGAACACCTTTTCATATGTTGATGGATATTTGGATATTTTCCTCTAGTATGCATTCAGTATTTTTGTAACATTTCTCTTGGGATATCTGCTTTTTCTTATTTATTTGTAAGAATTCTTATTTTAAATCTGAAGTTTTTTGGTGGCACATGAGTTGCAAATATATTCTCCCACATTATGCCTTTTCTTTTTCTTAGTGGTAGCTTTTAATAAACAGAAATTCTTAATTTTGATATAGTCCAGTTTTTAAAATTCTTAAGTCAGTTTTTTGCGTGTGCTTAAGAATACTTTGCCTATCCAAAGTCATGAAGATATTCTTCTGTATTATCTTGTAGAACTTTATGATTTATCTATCACAATTAAATCTAAAATCCAACTAGAATTGGTTTTACTGGTAGCATAAGGGAGGGATAAAATTGATTTCTCTCTTACATGAACATCCAATACCCCCAGGCACAATTGATTGAATAGAACATCCTTTGCCATTGAAGTGTCACAAATCAAGTGACCGTGTAAGTGATGATGTGTTTCTGGACTTCCCATTCTTTTTCTCTGGTTTATTCTTTCTTCTTGGGCCAACACCACATTTTCTTAATTATGTAGCATTGTAATGGACTTGATTTTTGACAGTGCATACTTTCCAGCTTTATTCTTCAAAATTGTCTTTGTTATTCTTTGCCCTTTCCACTTACCTGTAAAATTTAGAATCAGCTAATTTATGCAGAAAATGTCTGGTGTTTTTAATAGAATTGCATTGAATCTACTTATTCAGCTTGGAGAGATTGGGAAGAAAATTATAATCTTTATGATATTTAATCTTTAGCTCAATACATGAACATGAGATATCCCTCCATTTATTTAGGTTTTCTTGAATTTCTCTATAGTATTTTGTAGTCAGTGTAGAAATACTGAATGTCTTTAGTTCCTAAGTATTTAACATTTTATTCTATTATAAATGTCATTTTAAATCAAATTTTCTAATTGCGTGTTGCTATAGCTTAAAGTTGACTTTTTAAAAAGTCCAGTAACCTTAAGAAATACACTTATTTGAAATCCAGTAACATTAAGAAATACACTTATTTACCATAACAGTTTAATTGCTATGTTCAAAATCATAGTGCCTGGCAATAATACCAATATCATTTCTTATGAAAGTTATTGTCAATTTATTTTTCTTGCCTTATTGCACCAGCTAAGACCTCCAGTCACAGAATGAATAGAAAGTGGTGAGAGCAGGGGTGTCTGGGTGGCTCAGTTGGTTAAGCATCCAACTCTTGATTTCAGCTCAGGTCATGATCTCATGATTGTGAGGTCAAGTCCCACATCATGCTCCATGCTGAGTGTGGAGCCTGCTTGGGATTCTCTCTCTTTCTCCCTCTCTCCTTCTGCCCTTCCTCCTGCTCATGGTGTCTGTCTCTCCCTCTCTCTCTCTCCCAAAATAAAAAAGTAAACATTAAAAATAAAAGTGGTGACAGCAGACTTCTTTGTTTCCTTCCTCATGTCAAATCAATAGTTGATCAATGATTGGGATGTTTGCTAGTGGCATTTTTAGAGTTACCCTTTAGCATATTAAGGAAATTCTACTCCTAATTTTCTATTTATCACAGGTGAGCATTCAGTTAAAGAACTATATATTTTACTTATCTTTGTTTATTTTCTTCACTAGAATGCAGTATTTCTTTTTTTTTTTTTTTTTTTTTTAGTTTATTTATTTTGAGAGAGAAAGAGCACAGGCAAGGAAGGGTCAGAGAGAGAGGGAGAGAGAGAGAACCCCAGGCAGGATCCACACTGTCAGTGCAGAGCCCGATGCGGGGCTTGAACTCACAAACTGTGAGATCATGACCTGAGCTGGAATCAAGATTTGGACGCTTACCCACTGAGCCACTCAATGGTAAAATGCAGCCCCTCTAAGAGCAGGCACTTTTGCTGCTTTATTCCCTATTGTTTTCCCAGTGCCTAGAATAAATACCTAGAGTAACACTCCTGAGGTTGTGGAGTTAAATGAGATAATGTATGTAAAGCAGCAGGTATAATGTCCAAAGTACAACAGAACCTGATGAATGGTTGCTGTGTTTTCATCATTGTTCTGACTGACTGCCAGGTGGCTTGTCTATAGCTCACATCCTGTCCAGGGCGTACCTGGGGCTGTCCACCACCAGAGGCACCCACAAGAATTGTGAAATGAGGTGCCTGTTTTGGCTATCCAGGCACTAAAACTTTCTGAAGCATCCCTTCTTGCCTCCACAGTGACTGTCACCCTGTGTGCCACCCAGAACAGGGCCGGAGAGACTCCCGCAGATCACACAAGTGCTGTCCATTCACATCTGGCATCTCATTACCAAAATGGTGCAGGACCATTGGAGGGTTTCAGAGAAGAGATCTGGCTCCAGTGAGATGATTGACAGGCTGGATTCCAAGGCGTAGCTGGAGAAAGGACTGCTGAGAGCAGAAGATGCCACCAGGAGAGCAACTATTAATGTGATGTGGGCCTATCATGAAGCAGGTGTTTCTTGAAATGCTCCAGAATAAAACCAGAGAGACACTCTGAGACTGGCTATTGTGGGGTGTCCTTGACAAACAACAGCAGGTCAGCAGAGGTTTTTTTTTTGTCAACAGGAGAGGAAGAGCCTCTGTGACTTAGAAAGCAAAAAAAGTAGACTTGTGAATCCAACTCAAACACTTTATCCAGAATAGATGAAAAGCTGGCCTGTGGTGGGCTTACTGAGAGATGCTCTTGACATAGAGAAGCACCACAAGACTCTTTGAGGAGCACTTTGACTCTACACGACCTTCACTTCCCGCTCTAACTTTAGACCCAAACCTCTAAGTAGGATGTTACTCTACTGTAGGTAGAGTTCTTAGTAGGTTCTTACTCTACTGTAAGAACCCTCTGCTGCTCCTGGGATTATGAGAAAGATGGATGGAATTCAAGGCATTTTGAAAATAGAGGCATGCAAGTTGCCATTCTTGAGAAGACAGGTGTGAATAGACATGCGAGGAGTGAACCTAGATGTAGGGGACGTGATCCGCGAAACTTACACAGCGAGGGAGTGTATTTGGGTAACAAACAGGCCCCAAATCGGTGCCTCAAGAAAGACAGATGCCTATTTCCTACTCATTAACCCTCCCCACACTGGAGGGTCAGCTCTGCTAAACAAATTAGAGCTTTGACCTTTATTGGCAAGGACCCAGATGTCCATCTTATGACGCCACCATCTCCTAGGGTACTGTCCTTGGCTGCAAGACCAAAGCCAGGACATGAGATGTCACTGAAGGGGGAAGAGAGTCCAGGGCATCAAATTCCTTCTGTAGCAAGTGAGGCGGGAGTGGCGCATACCTCTTCTGTTCACATTCCACGGGTGACGTCTAGCTATGAGGCCACACCCAGCCACAAGGAATGCAGTGATGTGAATAAATGACCTTAATTTCATGGTCATGCACCCAGAAAGAAGGGGAGAGCAGGTCAGGGTTGGGAAGATGGTGACCAGCATCTACCGAATGAGGAATTCCAGTTCAGATTCTGAAATCCCTTCAAAAAAGGATTAATGTGGGTTTTTTTTAAAGTTTATTTATTTATTTTGAGAGACAGAGAAGGAAGCATAGAGAGAGGGGGGGAGCGAGAGAATCCTAAGCAGGCTCTGCACTGTCAGAGCCTGTCGACCCAGGGCTTGAACTCACAAACTGTGAGATCATGACCTGAGCCTAAAGCGAAAGTTGTATGTTCAACCGGCTGAACCACCCAGGCACTCCAAGGAATTTAACAATCTCTCTAGATTATACTTGATCCCTTAAACTTTCCACATGTTCCTTGACTGGGAACCAAAGATTGTTTAAAGACAGGCATCTACCTTTCCCCAAAACACAGTCCTGGGCGAAGAGAAAGTAAGCCTCCTGAGGGCATGAGTTATTTGAGAGGAGATGAGGGAATGCCAGTTTGGTAGATTTAGTGGCCTCCTTAATGACATTGCAGGCCTGGAGTTGGAGTTATGCCAACAATGGGCAGACTCTCATTTTTCCTACTTCCCTGCAGAATTTCTGTGCTGAGGGACATAATTATCTACCAACTTCCTCCTTTCCCATCTCTGACTGTTAGTCAGAGCTAACTGTGCATAACGCAAAGGCCCAGGAAAAATAGTAAAAGAAGAGCAAAAGGGCTTCCCTTGCGCTGGGTTTTTGGTCCAGTCACGTGAGAACAGTCCAGAGACCTACACGTGGTTGGGCTGGGGACAGGAATGGAAACGAGCCCTCACCGCACCTCCTGGGCAACCTCAGAAAGAGTAACCAAAGGAAGGGGTCTGTGCAGGAGCAGAAGGCAGAGGTGAGACAGAGAGAGAGAGAGCAGAACCTAAAAGCCCAGAGAAGCAAAGGGCCCCACTCCTGGCCCTGAGCTGGTATTTCCTGTGCGGGAAGTGGGTCCTTGCTCCGCCCACAGTCAAGACTCCCTTAGGCCAGGTTAGGTTAAATGTCAGCGAGCCTGTTCCCAAAACCAACCCTCATCCTGACACCTGCCACTGGGAGCACCCGGAACACGATAGGACAGAAGTGTCCATCGTGTGACAGACGTAAGCCTGGCCCGGCCAGAGCAAGCATCGATGCCCGATCCAGACACCCAGAAGTTCTTTTTTTTTTTTTAATTCATTTTAAGTTTGTTTATTTTTAGAGAGACAGAGACAGCATGACTGGGGAGAGGGGGAGAGAGAGAAAGAGAGATAGAATCCCAAGCAGTCTCCATGCTGCCAGCACAGAGCCTGAGGCAGGGCTCGAACCCACAAAACCATGAGCTCATGACCTGAGCTGAAATCAAGGGTCGGATGCTTAACTGACTGAGCCACCCAGGCACCCCCAGACACCCAGAAGTTCTGATGGAATGGGTCTGGATAGAGACACGAACAGCAGTCATTCTAAGTGTGCGGCCAAGACTGAGGACCACGGGCATACAGGACCTCCAGAGATCATCTGTCACCCCACTGAGAAAAGTTGGGCCGTCTTTTGGATAAGGAAACCATCTAGAAAGTAAGGTGATTTCCATAAGATCGCCAGTGGACGAGTCATTTGATTCTTGGCCAAAAGCCACAACTGAATGGCCTCTTGGAGGAAAAAGAGAATGTTTTTCAGAGTGGATTTACAGGACCTCCCCGTGCGGTTTCTAGTGATCATGCGATTCCATTTTACTCTTGCAAAAGTGACTGAGGGGAAGCCACCTGGGTATCCAGGACCCCTCCTGCGTTCTCCATGCGCCACATTCTGATGAGCCTGCATGCAGGAGAGTGAGAACTTTTGGTCCCTAGTTTACACATTGCCAACGTGTGAATATTTGTGCCACGTGCTTTTGGTCTCTCCGGGAAGCTCGGCCATTGGACATTTGTGTCTTGTTCTTTTTTCTTGTCTGGCATAAGGCAAGGGTCTCTCCGCTCTGCAGAATCCAGATCTCCCTTCGCTGCTCTCGGTCACTCACTGCCCCTTCCCCCAAGGAAGATACCAGCTCAGGGCCTGAAAGCAAGCTGTGTGATGCCAAGCAGGGGACATCTGACCCACAAAGCAGGTCTGAACTAGAATGTCCCACTTGAGACTTCTTGTGGCCAGCAGAGGACATTGTGTACAATTATGGAAGTCACTTTCTGTTGTAGAAAGACCCAGCACTGCAGCAAGACCTTCATGAAGTCTGGGGACCCTGACTGGTAACATAGGACTCTTCCCATGACTGCCAAGGACATCTGGCCCCAGCAACTGCTGCTACAGGGGTTGGGGAGAAGAGTTAAGCTAAGGAACACTGTCACTTTGGAAGTGTTAGAGCAAGAACAGGCGTCCACGTGCATCGTCATGCCCACACACGCAACACACGCTCATCACACACGTGGCACGTGCACATATACACATGCTCGTGCAACACACATATATAACACATGTTCTTATAACACACGCTCATGCAACACACAGTACATGTAACACACACATGCGATACACATACACAACACATGCATACACAACACAGCACATAAACACATAACACACACTCATGCAACACATATATACATGTTCTTATAACACGTGGTGTATGTTCTCACTCAGGTGATGCACATATACAACACATACACAACACACAGCACATGCGCATGTAACACACACTCATGAAACTCACACAGTACATACAGTGCATGTAACACACTCATGTAACACACATACATAACACACAGCACATGCACATGTGACACACGCTGACGTGACTCAGTACACACGTGCATTCACACACCTAGGTTGCTTCCTAAGGGACCTCACTGAGCATTTGCAATAACCCGCCAGCAGGGGACAGCATTGCAAAGGCTTTGGAGGGCGAGGACCTTGCATCCAGAGGCACTCAGCATGGAGGATTAACTTCCCAATGTCAGTTGACTGCTTACTACCTGCTGGGGGCTGCGGGGGACCAGCAAGGAAAATAACAGTCTCTGGTTCAAGACTAAGCTTCCTTCTGAAACTCTCCCAGTGGTGCTGCACCCAGTGTAGGGCCGCCTGACTCTGAGGCAGGGGTAAGGAGTAGAGTCGCTGCCTTAGATCCAGCCCTGCACGCAATGGGTTTGTGACAGCAGGTAAGCCGCTTTGTCTCTGCCCCTTTTCTGGAACATGAAGTGGCGGATGGAGCAGCAGCACCCAATAGAAATACAACGTGAGCTGCCAGTGAAACCACACAGGTGACTTTAAATTTTCTAGTAGCACCTTTGGGTAAAAGGAAAAGGTAAAATTATTTTTAATAACGTATTTAATTTAACCCAATATATTAAAATAAATCTCAACGTATAATACAAAACTTTGGGCTATTTTACATTTGTTTTGTGTGAAGCCTTCAACTTGGAGTGTAGTTTCTTTCCACTTACAATGTTTCTCGTTCCAGGCAGGTCACATCACAGGTGCTCAGTGCTGCACTCAGTGACCCGAGTCCTTGCAGCCTGTTGGAATCATCTGGGGAGCTATTAAAAAAATTACCTGTGGGGTGACTGGGTGGCTCAGTCGGCTAAGCATCCAAATCTTGGTTTTGGCTCAGGCCACGACCTCATGGTTGGTGGATTCCAGCCCCGTGTTGGGTTCTGTGCTGACAGTGCAGAGCCTGCTTGGTATTCTCTCTCTCTCTCTCTCTCTCTCTCTGCCCTACCCCACCCAAAATAAAGAAAATGTAAAAAAAAACAAAAAACAAAAAACAAAAACAATAGACAACAAATAAATATGGAGCCCAGGCCACACAGTCTCAGTTCTCTTCCGTCAAGAGCCTGAGGCTGTCACCAAATATCAAATGCCAGCCTGGCCCTTTCTTTCCCCCTGTTTAGTGTGTACCCTTGTTCTTCTCTACATCTACACACATACAGATATACAAAGACACACACAAAAGATATACACGTATATGTATATACACACAAACACACACATACAAATATATACACACACAGGTACACACACGCAATGTTTGGAACCTAATGTTAGAGGTTCAGTAGAGTTTCCTTTTATTAAAAAACATAAAACAGGGGCTCCAGGGTAGCTGAGTCGGTTAAGTGTCCAACTTCACCTCAGGTCATGATCTCACAGTTCGTGAGTTCTAGCCCCTCCTCAGGCTCACTGCTGTCAGTGTAGAGCCTGCTTTGGATCCTCCATCGCCCTCGCTCTCCCCCCCTCCCCCCACACACACTCTCTCAAAAATAAACACTAAAATGTATTCATAAAAAAATAATATGAAAGCAACACAAAGGGATGGAAGAGAGAATCAGACCTGTGCATTTCTTCCGGGCTGGACTCCCAGCCCCTGTTCTGGGGGCCCCGTGGTGGTGGCGGAAGTCCCCGTGGGGAGCTCCGTACTGCCCTCCACAGCGAGGCGGGGACGGCCCCTCCTCTGCCCCTATGCTGGCGGCCTCTTACCACCTTCGCTCCAGGCCCACAGTGAAGAAGCTGCAAGTTCAAGCAGCCACAGCCATTTTCCTTTCGTACTGAGCTCAGCCTCTGCCCTGCCTCCTCCACGTGCCCACAGGCTGGGCTGGGGCGATCTGGGGTGGGGGTGGGGGGGTCTCAGGGCTCCCCGCCTGTGGACATATTCCTGGCGGAGAGAGCCCGGCTGATGGGTCCAGCCTGAGGGGGACACCGGGAGGCCACCAGCTGCTCCCTGGCCCAGGTGCTGTGGCCACTCAGGCTCTGGGGAGACAGACGCAGGAGAAACGGCCGAGGGAAACACTCATGTACTTTGGCCCCTTGGGCCAGAGGACAATAAAGCAAAATCCCGTTGATACTACTTGCTCTCGGTAGGGAACTAGAAATTAATGTAATAGCAAGCACACGTGTAATTCCTAGTTACCCCCTCCGGGTTTGGGAAGAGAAGAGAGGTTTGGAGGAAATATTATTTCCACTTATTGTCCAGACGCGTCTCCTGTGGCACCGTATTAGCTGACCTTGGAAATGTCCCTAATCTTCCTGAGCCTCTGTTGCCTTACCTCAAAATGGGAACGAAAATGCTGCCGTGCTCGACTCTCAAGGGTTTGAGGAGGCTGGAAAGGACACGTTGGCTCAAACTATCGTTCAGCTCAGTGAGGGGTCAGGCACGGCTGCCTTCCTTGTAAGCTAGCCAGTGAGCCGGTGGAAGACACAATATTCTCGGTTCAGAGATGAAGGACTCTACTCCTCACAGCCGCAGCGGTAAGCTGGGTAGCAGCGTTTCTTACACCGATCCCTAAACCCCAGTTCATGGGGCGACGTGAGACCTGCACATGGACAGGAGCCCTGCGTTCGGAGGGCCCATGGAGTTTATAGAATGGGTGGTGAGCCGGTCTGAGCTCTGCCCCAAAGGGACACATTCTCCTCATTCTGCAGGGCAGTGAACAGACCTGCCTTTGCTGTGGAGACAGGGCTGCCTCTGTCTTCCCAGGCTGTTCGCTCTACAGACACCCTTGGCAAGCTGGTCCCGAACCAAGTCCCGAACAAAAGCAGTCCGCTTTTCTGGGGGCACGATGAACAGAATGGTGGGGGACCCGTGGAGAAATGTCTCCCCACAGAAGTCCCGAGTGAAGGGTGCGCGCTGCGCGCACATAGAGGATCCTGTTTCACGTGTTCTGACAATTGCCCCATGAGGAGGGAGAAGCAGAAATCACCATTTTGGCGATGAGGCGGATCGGGAGGCTGGGGTAGGAAGAGGTTAAGTATTCGCCCACGGCCACCCAGCCACTTGGTGAGCTGCCATGTCTAACACTGAGAAGTCTAGACTCCAGGCCACTGGCAAGATGATCTCTCACTCATTCATCCCCACTACAATCTACAGATTGTAACACCCGGCAGCACTCAGCACCCACTGCCTTTAGAATCTTCTGAAGCTTCCAAGGCTGAGCTCATTTGGAAACAGGTGATATGGATGCTAAATAACTAGGCTCTGTTCTGAGTTTTCAAAATGATTCCAGGGGCTGCCCTGACCTGCCAACTTGGGTGTCTGGAAGGATAGGAAAGAGCTCAGCGACACCCAGGAGCAATCAGGCCCCCCAGGGACTGGAAGCCGAGCGGCCTGGGAGGGGCAGGAGGAGCAGGGCTGAGGGGTGGAGGTCAGCCAGTGCCTCACACCTGCGCACTCATTGCTGCTCTGTCCCCCGGGGCCCTGCCCTGAGGGGTTCCTTTTGTGCAGCAGCTCAAGGTTGTCATGCTCAAGAGGTCACATGACCTGGGACTGAGGTCTCTGCNGAACTCATGCCCAATAGGGGCCCCTTTCTTTTTCATATATATAAATTTTATTTTATTTATGTTTTATTTTTTATTTTTGAGAGAGAGAGATCGTGAGTGGGAGATGGACAGAGAGAGAAATAGAAAGAGAGAGAGGGAGACGTAGAATCGGAAGGAGGCTCCAGGCTCTGAGCTCTCAGTGCAGAGCCTGACGTGGGGCCTGAACTCATGAGCTGTGAGATCACGACCTGAGTCAAAGTCCGACGCCCAACTGACTGAGCCACCCAGGTGCCCCCCCGGGGGGGAGGGGCCTTTCCCATCCACCAGTTTGGCTGCCTGTTAACACTGGTTGAACGGGCGCTGTGACAAGCCCACAGCAGGCATTACCTTATTTAATCCTCACAAGACCCATTCTCCACACAGGCAAGTAACCAAACTCCAACTCATCGAAGGCCCACCCATTTGTGGCTTTTGGGTTATCTGCACATCTCCACAAATAAAGTAGGGGACCAGGAGCAGGACCCCCAAAAGCCTTTCTTCTGTGCTGGCCTGTTGCAGCAAAGTCCCTCAGCCTAGATCTGTACGGAAGCCACTATGTGGGCTCTGCAGAAAAGCTGTAGCTGTGGTGACGTCCAGCAGGGACAAGGGATGAAGTCCTCTGCATGAATGTACGCTGCCCTCTAGTGTTCAAAGAGCGGCAGGACACCTCCTTGGCTCAGGAGGCACAGGGTGGCAGCCTTCTCTTGAAGGGCGGAACGGAGCCCACATTTTCCCACTCTGAAGAATGGGCCTCATCAACAGATGAATGGATCAAGAAGACGTGGTTTATCTATACCATGGAATACTACATGGCAATGAGAAAGAANCTGACAGACAGCAGCCCCCCATGTGAAAATCCCTAGCGTCCGTGTGCCACATGGGGCTGCCAGCAGCCCTCTGCAAGCTCAGCTCTACAACTCTATGAGAAGGGAATTTTGTCTGACTCTCTGATGGGGACTTTTGTACACCATTTGCTACAGTCACCTCTGAAGCCCTTTGTCCCAAACAGCAAGTGTTCATATTGAACTATTTTCAGCTTGGATTCCACAAACCTCAGATATATTTCCCACTCTCTCCCATGTCACCATCTCTTTAGAAACCTAGCTCCAAAGACAAGAATCTGTACACTAAGGAGCAAAGCAACTCCTCATGTTAGGATTTTAGAAAACTGTTTTGACTGTACAAAAAGCAGAAGGAGCCCTCTAATGATTAAAAACCATTAGGTCATTACCCTTTAAAGACGTGTAAGAGGAAACGGCCAAGTTCAACTTGACCACCAGGCATAAATGGGGTTGAGTATGCCTGGTGAGATTTCCCAAAACACCAGTCCTAGGTTAATCGAGCACTGATATTTCCAGGTCTGGTGCAGGGTCAAAGGGTAGAGAGACAATCTCTTGAGTACCCTCCCTCTCCAGGAGATTCTTGATATTCCTGAAGGCCTTGACCCCAGACACAATTCTCCCATTGAATACAATAGCATATAGCTAAAAAATGGGATTAGCATATGTCTCAGTCAGCAGCCATTGCCATTGTAATGCTGTGTAACAAGCAACCACAAACATTTCAGGTACATATCACAGTAAGTGTTTGTTTTCCTCATGCACCTGTGGGTTAGCTGACCCTGTGTCAAGCTATGTGTCTTCAGGTTGACTGGGGTGGTCTGCCTCTCTGTGTCTCTTATTTTCCCGGAATGAGGGGCTGCCCAGGGCATATTCTCATGGCAATGAGAGAAGCACAAGAAGGAAAGGCCAACCATGTGAGCACATTTCCAGCCTTTCCCATCTGCTGATATATCATTGGCCAACAAGCCCCAGCTCAATGGGCAGGAATTTATTCTCTGCCCACCATGTGTGCACTGAGGAGAGAGGAGTGGAAATTAGAGAATAAACATTTTGTTCAGCTGTAATCCAAACGATTACACCCCTTTGGACCCTAATGTGCTTTTCACTTAATCAGTGGGTGGGATACCAGAACCATGTAGAAGCAGATGCAGGGCTCTCTGATGGGTGACCCATTCCTATGCACCAGCTTCAAACAGAAGGATTTATTTATGGCCAGTCACTGCTCTTCACAAAGACCACTCAAGAAAAGACAAAACTCTGCAGGCCAGCTTGGTGAAGGCTCTACAACCATCCAGTTTCCTAGGGCTGAGAATTCTCCCCCCAGGCAGGTTCTCAAGCTCATCAATGTGGAGCTGACCCTGGGGATGTCACTCCCTGAGACTCCTGGCTCTCATCGCAGCGTTCACTCCTTGAAATGGTTGGCCTGGCACAGTTTCTCAAATATGCCATGAATAAGACACGATGGAGAAACTCGCTCTGGGAAGCCACATTTTATTTGCACAAGACGTTTTCTGTCTATTGTATGGGATACCAGGATCTGTGCAATGGTTCTGTGACTTGAAACTTCTCTGGATGAAGAAAAAATGGAAGCCCTCCATTGGCATCATCCACAGGAGGCCCCTAAACTTAAAAAGAATTTTTTTTTTAATGTTTACTTATTTTTGAGAGAGAAAGCAGAGGAGGGACAGGGAGAGAGGGAGACACAGAATCAGAAGTAGGCGCCAGGCTCCGAGCTGTCAACACAGAGCTCGACACGGGGCTCAAACTCATAAACAGTGAGATCATGACCTGAGCTGAAGTTGGATGCTTAACTGACCGAGCCACCCAAGTGCCCCTCTCTAAACTTAATAAAGATGGTCTATCGTAAATGAAATAAATTCTGCAAACCTCAGCTTATTTTTCTTCGTGGTACAACCTTACTTATGTGGGATGGATCTGAACCAAATATAATATGGGCACGATTTTAACTCTGACAGGATCTTCTGTGTAACAGACCTTTATAATAAAGATAATCATTTTAACATAGTGGTATGAACCATATGGCCCCCCGGGGCGATATACAAGCGCAGCATTCTGTCCAAGCTCCTACGTGCTGGGCAGGGTTTCCCAAAGGTGGAAGTGACTCTCCTGACAGCTTGCATTTGTTCTTCGAGAGCTGAAGACAAAAAGAGCAGACCCCGTGGCAAAACTATGAAGCTGTCGAAATGAATCCTCCCAGCCCTCGATCTTATATTTCTCCTTTTCTCCAATAGTGTTGACTACAAGTTTCCCTTTGCTTTCTGACTTCCTTGCTCAGGTTCAAGGTCAAACATCCAGAATCAGATTCCTACTTCTGCACAACAAATCACCTCATAACACCGCAGTTCAGAACAACAGGACACATTTATTTATTATTTCACATCATTTCTGTCAGCATGTGGGAGCAGCTGGGCTTGGTGGACGAGGTCTCTGGTGAGGCCACCCTGGAGATGTCAGCTGCAGTCTCTGGAAGCCTCCATGGGGCGAGAAGTGCCGCCTCCAAGGTGGCTCACTGGGTAGGGGGCTGGCGCTGGCTGTCAGTGAGAGGCCTCAGCTCCCCACCGCATGGCATTCTCCCCAGGGATGCGGGCCTCCTGGCATAGAGGCAGCCTTCCCTCAAAGTGAGACATCTAACACAGCAAGCTGGACACCGCAGTGTTGTTTTTACGATCTGGCTTCAGAATTCACACAGCATGGTTTTTTCAACATGCTAGTTGGCGTATAGAGTTCAACCTGATGGGGGAAGACTCTGTAAGCACATGAAAATCATAGAGCAAGGGGTATTAGGTCCATTTTGTGAGGCTGGCTACCAGGCCTCCAACTCATGGTCAGGGGCCTTTTAAACAGAAATCCCTTTCTCCTATTAAAATGGAAATTAATCTGACATTAATCATTGACACAAGCTGGTTGAGTGGTTAGATTTCAGAGTGAATGTCAGGCAACAAGCACATCAACCACCACCTGATCTTACCCCTCGTTGTAATAAAAGGCATTGTCTCACACTGAGAGGAGGGAGGCACGCACCAGAAGGAATGGGGGTGGCCCCCGCCATCACCTGCTGATTTACCTAAGGTCTGATGTGAAGGAAATGGACTGGCCCTTGGAAGAGTGCATAGGATAAAGAGGCCGTGTGGGATCTGTGGGCTTTCTCCAGCAGGGGAGGGGTCCTTCCTTTGGCATCCCCAGGACCCACCATCAAGACAGGGGAGGGCCAAGGGCGTCAGGGTGGCTCAGTCAGTTAAGCTTCCGACACTTGGTTTTCTCCTGGGTTCGTGAGATCGAGCCCTTTGTCAGGCTCCACACGGCAGTGCGGAGCCTGCTTGGGATTCTCTCTCTCCCTCTCCCTCTCTCTCTGTCTCTGTCCCTCCCATACTCAGGCTCTCTGACTCTGTCTCTCTCAATAAATAAAAACTTTAAAAAAGAAAAAAGACAGGCAAGGGCCAGCCCAGGCTGTGTGGGGAAGACAGACTCCACAGCTAGTCACGCGGGAGGGTGTGTCCTGCTCTGCTCCCATCCGTGCCAGCTCACGCCCACCTTCCCTGAACTCCAGGGACAGAGCCAGGACCTCCTGTGTGTTGCTGACTCCACAGCCCTGAGTCTTCCTCCCCAGTAGGCCCCTTGACCCCAACTACCCCGTGTTAACACGTGCCACTCTGACCCCACTCAGGATCCAGTTCAATTCACTGTCTGGTTTTTCCCCTCTCTCTTTAAACTCTCTTCTTTTTCCATGAGACAGCAATTTCCTGTAGAAAACACAGTTAAACAATGCATGTATACTTACATCCATACCCATAATCCCGACTCCAGAGAGAACAATTGTTAACATCTTGGTGAAAACATTTCCAGTCTTGTTTTATTTATTTTCTTAAGTGTGTGTGTGTGTGTGTGTGTGTGTGTGTGTGTGTGAGAGAGAGAGAGAGAGAGAGAGAGAGAGAATGAGAGAGAGAGAGAGAGAGAGGGAGAGAGAGAGAGAATGAGCAGGGGAGGGGCAGAGGGAGAGAGAAAAAGAGAGAGAATCCCAAGCAGGCTCTGGGCCATCAGCATGGAGCCCAATGCAGGGCTCAATCCCATGACCCTGGGATCATGACCTGAGCTGAAATCAAGAATTGGAGGCTCAACTGACTGAGGCCCCCAGGCACCCCTCCAAGCTTGTTTTAAATGTTTGCTGCACTGTAATGTTGACTTCCTGCTCTCCTGAAATATAAGAGGGGAGCTGGTAGCCTCCACTCTTCCCTTTTGTCTTACTTCTGAACATTTGTTGATAACCTACGTCATCCACATGGGCAAGGAACTGTTAGACCCTGTGGATTCATAAGATAGACACAATCTGAGCCCTCAGATACTTGTCATCAAGGGACAGTAACATTTGACTTTAAGTATGCTCCATCATAGTCATGACAGTGCCATAAAGAGACCTGCATCCCAGAGCTACCCAACCTGTCTTAGCCTTCTTGGGCCACTGTAACAAACTATCCTAGACTGGAAGGGGGAGGGGGGTGGCACTTATAGACAAAGAAATTGATTGCCCACAGTTCTAGAGGCTGGAAATTTGAGGTCAGGACACCAGCGTGGTTGGGTGAGGACCCCCTGCTCTGTGTTAGACTTTCTGTGTGCTCAGGTGGCAGAAGGGACAGGGAAGCCCTCTGAGGTCTCTAAGGCCACTAATTCTGTTCACGAGGCCTCCATCCTCCTGACCCAGTTACCTCCCATAAGCCCCACCTCCATCACCTTGGCCATTAAACTTCAACATATGAATCTGAGGGGAACATTTTCAGACCAGGTCACCCCCACATATGACCAGATCAGGGAAGCTGAGGTTTAATGTGAGAAGCGAAGGGCAAATGGATGTTGTTCAAGAAAGAGAAGGACCTGCTGGCTAGGAAGGGCCAGCAGAAGCCCTGATACTTGCCCTATTGAATCGCTGCTGAAGACTCCAGAAGTTTCCTCAAATGTCTATGGGACGACAGACATGGGAGTCACATGCCTACTAGTCAAAAAAGAAGTGTCCTAGTTTTCATGCCAGATGCACTAGATCCACCTCTTTTTCTCTTTTAACGAGTTCCAGGCATTGGGATACACACCCAAGTTTGAAAGCCACAGCCCTGGGGCTGCTGCTTGTGGGGACGGCCTGGCACTCCTGGCATCCAGGCTGGTCATTCCAGAACCAGCCCGCAGCACCCCAGCAAAGGAGAGGCGCGCTCGTGCAGCCAGGGAGAGGGAGTGAAGGTTAGTTCCTGCATTCCATCAACTATATGGGCACATCGATTTCTCACATCTTAACATCGCTGAAATTGAGATGAACTTATAGTCAAAGGCAACTATTAATTTAACCAACAGCATTTGCTCCCAACAAATAATGGCATGTCTCCCAGGTTTGTCAAAATATGGTGGTCATCTTTCCCCACGTCCCTCCCAGTCTCTCCTCCCTCGTG
>NW_027531318.1:5857236-5904846 GCF_008692635.1 Crocuta crocuta
CCAGGGAAAGTATTCTACACCCTTCAGAATATTCCAGACCATGCTATTAGACTGCATGAACTACCTGTCACAACTTTTCCCCACACCCTGGACATCTTTAAATGTTTTCTTGTGGCTCCTGATTCATTTTTGCCTTTAAGTCATGATATCTGCCAAAAAACAGAAAACAAACAAACAAACAAAAAAAATACAAGTTTCTGGGGCACATCTTCTTCAGTTAGAGATGCATCTGTAAATACAAATCTCCATGACCAGGAAAGGGGTTCAGCGACTTTCCCTTGCATCATTTACCAGCTGAGATCATTAATTAGGCAGAATACTCTGCCTTAAAACCTGCTACCTGACCTGCTCAGAGCGGTTCCCTCGTGGTCAACTGCAGGACTTCTAAGGCTGAAAGGGTTCACCTTGGGCAGGAAGGCACTGGCATAAGCACTTCCTGAGACCTTTCCAGAAAAGAGGCGGGAGGTAGCGCCGCTCCATCCATCTCCACCGTGGCTGTCCCCACCCCAGCCCCCCCTTCACCGCAGTCTCCCTCACCAGCAGTCCCCCCCCCACCCTGAGGGCTTTCCCCTGAGGGCTGTTGGGACCTCTGTGAAGACAGTCCAGAGTTCAACCTGTGCCTCTGGGCAGAAGGTGCGAGGAGCGTCCATCAGAGCCTAGATGAGGGTGGACACGATCTGTTGCCCTCAGAACCCACAAACATGGCATCTCCACTCCTGTGTGCACATTCACCTCGCCTCCCACTTCCTCGTTAGCACTAACATGGAAAAATCACTTTCCTTCACCGGAGGGTGTGCCTCCTAGAAAGCAAGGGTGTGCATTGTCAGACCGGAAGCCTGGACTGCGGGGGCAGCTGCTTACAGCTGGCCTCTCTGCTGCATGGTTGCTCCCTCCTTGGCTTAAAGGCACCACTAAAAACTCTCCATTTGGGGCAGCGTATTTAATCTTTCATGAGCCAAAATCTTCAGTGCTGCTTGTGGAGTTTGGTCACAAACTTTCTACAGAGACATGGAAGGCACAGGACTGCTCTGTGTGCGCATCCGTCCACCCTGGGGCCAATGCCTGTAGGTAGTTTAACTGCCTCAGGGGCTGCTTGCTGGTTACCTATAGTAATTGACTATGATTCCTCTCTTTATTACTAGTAGAATTTTGATTTTATGTAGACCTTTGATAGTGCCCAGGTAAAAAGAACCACATTTCCCAGCCTCCCTTGCAACTGGTTTGACCATGTGACTGAATTCCAGCCACACGACTGAATGGAATAGAAGCAGAAGGGTGTAAAATGCCCTGGAAGTCTCTTTAAAGGAAGGTAACTCATTTGGAAGAGAATTCTTTCCCCTGTCATCTACCTGGAAGGCGTTCAAGATGGCGGGCACCCTAGTAGCCATCATGGACCATAAAGTTACCCTGAGGATGGAAGCCACCATGTGAAGATGCTGGAGCAGAAAGGGACAGGAGCCTGGTTCCCCAGCTGCCATGGTGCTGATACGCTAGTTCTGGACCACCTGCCTCTGGACTCCTTTGAAACATGAGAGAAATAAGCTTCTATCTCATTTAAGCCCCTGTTGTTTCGAATTCTGTGATGTGAGCGGCTGAATCCGATCCCAATAAATGCATTTAGTATTATAAGCTGTTACCTTTGGATTTCCTACCTGGAGGATCTTATCTTATCCTCCTGGGATGCAGCAAGCCAAGATGAACAGCATGGACTTCGGGGTACAGAGATAGGTTTGAATCTCTCCTCTACTGCTAGCTGCATGCTACAACTCTTTGTCTCCTCTTCTCTGTACCTCTTTGTCTTTTGTAAAGTGATATGCATTAAATTGATGCAATAATGTTACTCTCCTTGTCTTCCCTTCATCCCTATGTTGAACATTTTAAGTACTCAAGAGAAGCTCTAGGTGAATGTACATTGCGTTTATTTCTCAAGAAGCTGACCCTGCCATTAAAACTGAGGAAACTCGGGGTGCCTGGGTGGCTCAGTCGGTTGGGCGTCCGACTTCGGCTCAGGTCATGATCTCGCGGTTCGTGGGTTCGAGCCCCGCGTCGGGCTCTGTGCTGACAGCTCAGAGTCTGGAGCCTGTTTCAGATTCTGTGTCTCCCTCTCTATCTGACCCTCCCTGTTCACGCTCTCTCTCTCTCTCTCTCTCTCAGAAATAAATAAAACATTAAAAAAACAAAACAAAACTGAGGAAACACCAGTAGGATTAGGCTAGAGAAAAACAGCCATGGTTAATGCAGGAACACAGGGCACAGGAGCCAGAGAAGAAGCAAATGGACTCTCCGCGTGATCTGGCACAAACCTCCTCTTGTTCAAAGAAGAGCTAGACGTTCCATTCCAGGTGAAAGCAAACCAGAGGCCCACTGGACCTGGGAGCGCTGATGTCCCCCATGCCCTCCGTGGAGCCATTGTCCCCAAAATGCTGAGCCCTGGGATGACTCACAGCATTTCCAGCCTGCAAAACACAACCTGGGGAAAGATTTACGTGTGGGGCAGAAGCAGAAGGGCCAACTTCGCTGGGGAGACACAAACATCTCCAAACCTAAGTGCATTTAAAAGGACCCCAAGCAGGCAGATTGTGAGAAAAGCACTCTATACAGACACTGCAGATTAATGTCTTGGGCTGCCAGCCAGGCTCATAAACACCCAGTGCCCTGCTCTAACATAAGAAAAATACGTTTCAGAGAATTCAATATTGTCAGTCTCTTGGCTGGTTCCAAACTACGGCAAGGTAGAGAGAAGTAGGATAAGCTATTGGAATGGGAAAATGGACCACCCTAGTGAAAGAAATAATGGCAGATCTCCCTACCCCAGCGATGACCCTGTCCTCAGCCATGTACAGCCATAGTTTTCAAATGATTTTACTCTTGGACCCTTCTGGCAGCGCGAAGACCCTGTGGACTTCCAATTTTGCCAAAAATTAACTATATAATCTTAGAGTTGGCCGAAACCAGTTCATTTAGTCCAATCCCACTTTTCTCCCCTTGTGAAGTGTTCCAAAGTAGGGGAGGTGGCCAGAGCCGCAGCTAGTTAATGCAGAGCCAGGCCCGGGATGGGTCCCCCAATTCCTAGGTTGTGTATTTCATCATACAGCATTAATTTGGACAAGGGACTTCTTTTCAGTTTTATTTTTTTATGTGGACTCAATTATCAACCAACCAGGAATAGCTGTTACTTTAATACCTGCATTTGAACGTGATATTTTGGACTAGTGAGAGGGGCCTGGAACCCCGGAGCGTGGAGCCCCACACAGGTGGAGCCACAGAAGGAATAAGGACAAGTCTACGGACATGAAGGGGGAAAAGAAGGAGCTTAAGTTGGAAAGAAGGACCAAATCATTTCTTTTTAAACTCAGAAACAACAGCTGGGCTACGAGACATAGATTGAGAGCATCAATTTGGGACTTTGCATCTGCTTCAGAATTGCGATTCTAGAAACAAGGAGTGAATCCCTATATGGGGACTAAGGCCTGGATTTTAAAACTTGCAAGTTCCCAGACAGCATTTTCCCCATCCCTCAGAGGGTCCAGGTCAGCATCCGTTTTCCATTCATTGAACACCCCCTGTGCGGACTTTTCTGCATGTTTGGTTCTTAAAATCAAGGAACAAGAGGGGCAGGTGGGGCAACAGAAGATGGGAAGGAACACGGGCAAGACCACGTGGCTCATAATGGAGCCAAAATTCAAACCTAGTCCCCAAATTGACCATAGGTCTCTTTCCACCATGTGAGCGAGTCCTTGCAGGAGATATCAGAGATCCTTGAACACCCAGGAGATACTCGGTGGATACCAAAAGGTGCGGGAGCTTCTCGGGCCACCCATCCCTGTATCATGACACCATTCGAGCTGCACCCTGTTCAGCCTGCTGCTGTCCGTGGACCAGCCTTCAAGACTTCCAGGGCAGCCTTGCACCCATAGCCAAAGACAATGGACAGAGGTCCGTTCATGCAAAATGTTTATTTGGAATACGTGTACTACTGCGCAGGCCAGCCATCCTGAAAGAGCAAGTCTTTACATTGTGCAGAGATACAGGAGCTCCTGGAAGACATTCGTCTGTGCTCTGCTGGTGTTACTCATCACCCACCTCCACCCTTCATCACCTTAAGGCCTCTGGTGCTGCTGGATCTGGGTACGATGACCAGCAACGGGTGATTGGCCATTACCAGTTGTGTCTTTTCCCAGAACCCTCTCTACCTGCCTTACGATATTAATGGTGCCCAAAGAATTGATGAGCAGATACTAAGTTTCTGGGGGGGTTACAGAGCCTTGTTTTCACCAAATTTTGGAAGCTTTTTTTTTTTTTGAGATGCTTCTGCTTTGCTTTCCTGACAGGTCTCAGTGTGAGGGCTCAAATTTCAGCTGAACCAAGTGGAGAGTAATTCACTGATTTTTATAATCTGTAGGTTACTGCTTTTCTCCCTGGCTGCGACATATGGTTTTCATTTCTAATTTCTGCCATATGCTTCTCAACTTGAACTTGCTTTTGTCTCTCTCTTGCTCCGTGACAGCGAGTGTCACACATATTGGCCCTGCTAACAGGGTGGGGTAAAGGGTGTAGGAAAGCGAGGTCTTGCTCCTTCAGCTTAGCCGCAGGCCCCAGCAGGCCTGGCTTCTGTGTGGGAAAGGGGATGGGCGATCCTATGAGGAGCACTTCCTCCTCACCCCTTTCAAGGCAATGGGATGGAAAGCTGGACGATCTGGACTTGCCTTCGGGTTCAAGTTTCAGTCGCTGAGCAGAGGCCACAGAACAAGGACCTCCCTGTCTTCTGTAATAAACACAACTGTGACAGGGGCTCTCCAAAGTCAAAGCCAGGAATCTGCAGGCACTCTGCCCGCCTCTCCACACGGCTGATGAGCCCAAGGACTGTTTCAATGGGCAGCTTGCTAGACCATATCGACCTTTCTAAGAGGCCTCAATCTGAATTGTAGTCTTAAACCACCCCCCCCCCCTTTTCTTTTTTAAACAAAGCATGCAGGCTGGGGGGCCGTTTTTTAATGTTATTTTTCATCATCCCCCTCCTTCTTCTCTTGGTGGGTCCCAGAGTGGACCAACCCACACTCCTGGAAAAGGGCCTCCCACCACGCAGACTCTTAAAGGTCACTTGGAATCTGTCTCTTAAATCCTGTCCTGAGTAGCAGCTCTCCTCCTACAAACAGATGTACAGAATCTGCAGCTAAAAACAAAAGCAAAAGAAAATGCAAAAATCCCCCAGGCCTGCAAGCCCTGCCTGAGACGCTCTCCCACCCTTCGTTCCGGCCCCTAAGCACAGATGGAGCTGGGAGAAAATGGTCACTCTAAAGCTCGGATATGTAGACGGTGGGAGTTCTGCTGTGCTGGTCACTTTCCAAGAGCTGCTAACCTGACACTTCACTGTGTACTACTTAATCATTTTAAACAAAACAAAACAAAGCAAAATAGCCAAAACATACAAACACAATCTCTGGGGCGGGGAGGGGGGCGGAAGGGGGGCTGAAATGGTGGCTGAATCAGATTTTCCATCAGTCGTTTCTGCTTAGAGCTGGGAAGCAGTTGTGTCCACAGCAGATCAGCGTAGCTGTTTTTTCTCGGGAGCCCGGACCGAGCTGCCATCAGAGGAAGTCATTCCGCAGCTGCAAGAGGCGGTCAAGGTCTGGTTCCGGAGCCATCCGCATCTACACATCTGAACTCCTGTTAACAATGCTTCACCAACAGTGCCACAGAATAGAAAAAGTTCTACTTAGAATTTGCACATGGAGCCAAACCTTAACCTACGACTTCAGGCAGGAAACCAGCATCTCAGAGACTAGATAGGTTTTAAGGGACTTCTAAAGAATTCTGTGTTACAAGCAGCATGAAAAAGAATTCTGAGGACGCACTCAGGGGCTGTGTCCCTTGAGCAGGGAGTTTTCTGCGGTCTGCAGGAACGTAAGGTTGAAAAGGATAAGGAAGGTATTTGGTTTTTGATAACTTAGAAGTTGTCTTCAAAGACAGGGAACTTGAGCTGTATTACCAACATTCTTTCCTTTCTTCTGCACATCAAAAAAAAAAAAACAATAAACAAAAAACAAAAAACCACACACACACACAAATATATTTCATATGCAGTGCTTCATGTAATGTTTAGTCCAAATGGTCAAAATTAGAACTTTTAATTTTCTAAGCCCCAAACTACGAAACACTGCCAGTTAGCACATATGTGTGAGAAAAACAATGACAAACACAAAATAGAAACACTTGTTTTTTCCAGCCACAATAATAATGGAGAGTTATATACGTATGAGGAACAGTAATAACAGAATGATGATCAGCATTAAGTTCAAAATTTCTGGGAAAGCTACTTTGGATTAGATAATCCTTTACCTCAGAACAGGCAAGTTTAAAAGTCAAATTGTCAAAGTTATCCTCCTCGCCACACACCAAAGATTTATATACAGGCTGGAATCCAGAAATTAAGTTTCAAAGTATAAATATTGATAATTTCAATTATATTCAGAATGGTTTCAGAAAGATGATACAGTTTCAAATAAAAACTGGAAAAGCTCTTGCTTTGTGATATACATGGGTTACCATCATTTTTCTCTTCAGTATCCTTTTCTTTCTCTTGAGGAATAAGCTAAAATTCAATTATTTTGATTAAAAGAAGTTTTTAGATGGGATCAGCAAACTTAAGAGGAAGTCAGAGCAGAGTGAATATATATGGATATATGTATGTGCCTATATGCGTATGTATATATACACGTATACCTTCTTCCATCTGCAGTGTAAGGGGAAGAACACCCCACAGAGACCTCCATGTGGCCCCCTCAATTAGTTCTCAGGTTACTCGAGTGGTTCACCAACTGTAACAGACTAACTGACCTCTCCCCCATCAAACCTTTTCCCAGGAAGAAGTTTCAGCCACTCCTAATACAGAGCCTTGGCCCATCTCCTTCGTGGGGAAAGCAAGAGCTCATGACAACTTTTCACAAGAGCCAAAATCTGGAAGGAAGTAGTAGAAGCCTCCGGGTAATGGGTAAAGACCCAGACTACAGAGAAGTGTATTTGAAACGACTGTGCAGGACAACTTGGATTCTGTATTGTTTATTACAGTCCAAATGCATGAAGTTCTTATGAAATAAGATCAAATGGTACAGATAAAAACGGGCCAGGAGAGCCCAGTCAGAGGTGTTTTCGGGCCAATGGCAGACCACCCAACAGTTCACATTTTAGGAATTTGAAACGTCTAAAAAGAGATAAGGTGGTTTCCCAAAAAAAAAAAAAGGAGAGAGAGGGAAGGAAGGGAAGGAAGAAGGCAACAAGAACCCATTCAGGAAGCGTTTGCTAACGTGAACACCTTACTTAGAAAGGAGGGGCAGGTGCACGAAGACACATGAACTTTGTGTGCGCCACTGCGATAGTAAACACAGTGGACTGCATAGGCCTCATAATATTTCTGTACTGGTGTATATGTAATGTCTCTAGTATTCCTAAAAAAATATGCCAAGACTAATAATTAAGGATCATTCCAGATAAAAATACATATTTCATAGAGGGACAGGCGGAGGGGTGAGGAAAGTGTGGTCCTGGAGTAGATCCCCACAGACATATCAAGAGGAAACTATGGTTTTTGGTAATCCTAGAGGATATGGCAGCAAAAATAGTTGTAAGGATGTTGGCTGGTTTTAAGAAGGTTATACTCAAATATACCCTTACAGCTACATTTGCAAAAGTATCTTTGTGAAAAGTTTCTTAACCCTGTAAAATGTCTATACTGACATCTCTAAGATAAAAGAAAAGTGGCTGAGGTGGGGATGGGGAAAGGACGTGTGCTTTAAAGCAAAACATGAGCCCCTTCTGTGGCTCCTCTCACACAAACGGATACAGACTCTTAAATAAAATAATACTTCCTTAAAAATCTGCCACCTCACGACTGTTTACATCATAGAAAAATAGCATTTTTGTAAAAAGAAATATAGTTACTTTGTTAAAATGGTCTATTTCAAACCAGCAGTTATTTTTCATATAAAGGATTTCTAAACATCCACACAGAACATAAAAATAGACAGTGCAGAGTGCAAAGCAGACAGTGGCATGTTTGCGAATGATCCAAGTATTTCATTGCCAGATAAATAATACTCTTGAGTACATTATGGTACAAGTTTTAATCTTTTAGGAACTTAAAAGCTATTGCTCTTACCCTCTGATGGCAAGTTACTTATAAATAGAGTGACTTGCAGCAGCAGAAGGCCAAACTGATTAGAAACGGGTCATATATATTCATCACGTTTCCCCTCAACTCAAAGTGCCAGTACGCTGGGCAACTGGCCCACGTCCCAAACTCCTTAACACAAGCACAGACCACAGGCCATGGACATGCAAAGGGGAATTTGTGAAATTCACAGTCCTTTTAAAATCATTCATGTTTGAATTTTCACATCGAACCAGATTAACACCAAACTATTTACCAGCTTGGCTACATCCATCACGAAAGAGACTTTATGTGACTCTTTTCTAAATTTAGGCATTCACTCTTCATATTATAAAAACAGATGGTTTCAATGGACTAATGCTTTATTTCCACAAACTGATTCTGTAGGAACGATGAGGTTCTCGGTGGCAGTGGTAAAGGACGTCACAGTACACAAAGAGCCAGCAGTCTCCGGCTTGCACATGTGCAAGTCGAGCTGACAGGCTAAATGAGAGAACACTCAGTAAACTCTGGTGATCCCGCGCTAAACCGGCATCTCCTCACACCCTCTCCACTCTGCTAGGGTCATAGGAATCTGTAAAAAAGAAAAAAAAAACAAAAAGAAAACAAAAAGAAAAAAGAAAAAAATAAGTAGTATATTCAATTCGTGTGTTTTTGGTTTAATTCTCAGACCATAAATAAGTATGTTAAGGGAGCGAACTCCACAAGTGTAGAGCTAATGCTTAAACATTTAAACAATATTATTTTCACTGAGAAGTAAAAAACTATCATCAAAAGGCTGTTTTGGGGCACCTGGGTGGCTCACTGTTGCGCATCAGACTCTTGATTTCAGCTGAGGTCATGTTCCCAGGGCTGGGCTCCATGCTGAGTGTGGAGCCTGCCTGGGATTCTCAATCTCATTCTCTCTCTCTCTCTCTCTCTCTCTCTCTCTGCCCCTTTCCCCAGCTAGTGCACTTTCTCTAAAATGAAAAAGTTAAAAAATTCTTAAAAAGTCTATTTTAAAAGGACATGTATGATCACTGCACCTAATCATAGGTGGAAAAATGTCAGCTGCTTAATTTCTGATAATCCTTTCCTGTTGTTGTCCATAGAGGAACAACATTAACTTTATTTTTTTATTTTTTTTTTTTTAATGTTTTATTTATTTCTAGGAGAGAGAGAGAGACAGCGTGAGCAGGGGAGGGTCAGAGAGAGGGAGTCACAGACCGAAACAGGCTCCAGGCTCTGAGCCGGCAGTCAGCACAGAGCCCGACGCGGGGCTCGAACCCACGAACCGTGAGATCATGACCTGAGTGAAAGTCGGACGCTTAACCGACTAAGCCACCCAGGCACCCCAACATTAACTTTAAACACAACACGGAAACCAGCAATGGCATGCTGGTTTTTTGTTTGTTTGTCTTTGTAAATTACAACTCCAGTGATATCCAAGGATTTTTTTTTTTTTGTAAATTACAACTCCAATGAAATCTTGCTTTTAAAAAATGTATCTTTGTGATAGATTGAGGGCCTTGAAATCCTGACGGCTTGGCCAGCAATGAGAGGCCTCCTGTCTCCAGCCACCATCAGCCAACAGACAGGCCAAGGCCCGGACGCATGCCTGCTGGTACACTCTTCTAGGCCTTTCCCACGCACAGGGGTGTGTGAGCCTGGGCCACCACACAGTCCCGTTCCACAGCCCACAACTGGAAAATCCCAACCTGGGCCCAAGTGAGCTGGGTTGCCAAAATGGGACACCATAAAAGAACAACGGTCTGAAGCTGCCGTTAGTGATTTTAATCTGACCGCCTTGGGATTCACAGATCTCTGGGACCCACGTAAGCCCCAAAACCACACGTGTGCCTCCTATAGTCAGAATTTCCTGCCACAGAAGCTCAAAGGTATCCTGACTTTTTAAGAGAACACTTAAGAAATCTAGAAGGATTGCTGCAGCAGAACAATCTCTTCTCAAACCTGTCTGGACACTGTACATCAGAGGCCACACACACCCTAATTTTCCTAGCAGCAGAATGTGCTGCCACGTCTCCTCACACCTTCTCGGCATTGCCACCATATGTTTACCACACACACTACAACCGTGACAGCTAAGACCGTGTCTACGATGCTTTGTGCCCGACACTGTAAACCAGATAGGACACAGCGCCTGTGTTTAGGAAAAGCAGGCTGCTGGCTCCTCAGACATGATTTACCGCACCACCTGGCTGAAAGCAGGTGGAGTTCAGGTGGGTCGGCTGCCTTCTCATATTTTACACTTGACGACGCCTAACATGATGACACAGGATGTGAACAGCTGAGCGCTACATTTTTGTGCCCAATCAGCTTCATTGTGTGCTATTCTGAGTGGGGAGCCTCGCTGAGCAAAAATGTCTTCTTCTCCATTGAGAATGAGGGGGGCAGTCACTAACGGATGACATGGCGGGAAGGGCACACTTTCAGCAGGTGACAGGCCAGAAGGAGGTTGAGCATCCACTGAGCCTTGAGTTACACAGACAGTGGGCACTGATTGGCTCACCTTGGGCCAGGTACCGGGAGACACCTCCACAGACCATGCCTGTGCCCCTGAGCCCCACTGTTGAAGCTAAAGGCCCAGAGCCAGGGGCCTAGGGATAGAACTCTGTAGAACAATGGCCTCCTTCTTCAGATCATGGAGCATGTAGGTCCAAGAAAAATACAATGTGAGCCACATAACACTACTTATAATTTTCTAGAAGCTGTGTTAAAGCAAATGAAACAGGTGAAATTAATTTTAATAATACATCATGTCACCAAATATATCAAAAATACTATCATTTCAACAGGTAATCAACATACAAATTATTGAGAAATTTAAAACTCTTTTATATACTATCTTTGAACTCTGGTATGTATTTTATACAGACAGCACTTCTCAGTTTGGATGACCCACATTTCAAATGCTCAAGGACCCACATGTAACAAGGAGCTGCTGTCCCAGCCAGCACAGGCCTAGAAGACAGGGAGGGTACTCTGAGTAGTTAGAATCCTGGCTCTGGAGGGCAAGATTTCAACTCACTAAGGCCCATCCTTTGTGGGTATTTTGTGCATTCACACCCTCGAGGGCTACTGCCCTTGAGGTTGTGCTGAGATCCAGCCTGCCTACAGACTGCACCTTCACACCCTCCAAGGCTGCTCTCATCTTGTTCCCTCCCACGCTCATATGGATGGAGGCCGATGGAGCCAGCAGGTTCTCAGCACTACCAGCACCTGGGATTGGAATTGGCACACGATCTATTCAGCAGAGATGGAACTCTGTCCCCCGAGTTAGTTTTGAGGTGCTGACTTCCTGGCCAGAGCCCCAAAGGCCACTAAATGATGTGAGGTGAAAGGGCTGTCTTTCAGCTGCAGGGAAGATACTTGATGATACAACAGGTGCTACACAGCAACACAGATAATGAAGTTCGAGAAAGGCATGTGCATGTGTGTATGCTGGCGGAGCTGTGAGGGGAGGTTACAGATACCCACGGTGTAATCTTATTTTAAAATTCCAGAACAAAATCTGAATCTAAGCGGGCTGGGAATTCGGGGGGAGTGAAGTGGTTCCTGCACACTGGGCTGACGGGAGAAGGGCAGAAGTGGGGGTAGGGAGATGATGGTTCTTGTGCGTAAAATGATAAAATGTATCAAAAGGAAAATGAAGTCCAGAAATTCATCTGGGAAAAAGCAGTAAGGCTTTACTCTAACTTGTAAAATAACAAGTAGAAAAGTTACCATGTATCAAAGTTTGGCCACCTCAATCATATGACCCACATTCCTCTCAAAACGGTTGATTCTGAGTAGTCCTGATGACCATCACATGAAGGGCTGACAGAAGTTCACCTGAGCCCCTGTGTGTCTATGAAATCGTCCCTCGGAGTGTCCTGCTATGCAACGGCTTAAAAGTGCCCAGGTAGCTGTGTGGCATCATGAGTATCTCTCTGCCTTTGGATTTTGGGTCATTTTATTATTTATTAACAAATGTATCAGAAGGAGAGGAGAAAAAAATGCTACTTGTTAGTAACTATGGTGGTTAAAAAAAATAAGGTCAGGGAAAAGATGTTTTAAGTGGCTAGCTAACATTAAAATTGGCATGATCTACATGTTTTCAGATACCTGTCCAACCCCATTCACATGCCAACGGATCATGCTAAAAATTGAGGGGGTGCTTGACTGAACGAAAACTTCTGTGTTACAAAATACTCCTCAAAATATAGAGGCATAGAAATCTTTACACACTGGTGTTTTATTGTAGCAGGATTTGTCTTATTTTATTTTTTAATTAACTAATTAATTTATTTTTGAGAGAGAGAGGGAGAGCGTGAGCAAGGGAGGGTCAGAGAGAGGGGGAGTCACAGAATCCAAAGACAGGCTCCAGACTCTGAGCTAGCTGTCAGCACAGAGCCCGATGTAGGGCTCGAACCCACGAACTGTGAGATCATGACTTGAGCCGAAGTCGGATGCTTAACTGACTAGGCTACCCAGGCGCCCCTTATTTTATTTTTTTAAAAGTATTTATTTATTTTGAGAAAGAGAGAAAGAACATATGAACAGAGAAGGAGCAGAGAGAGACAGGGAAAGAGAGAATACCAAGCAGGCTCCAGGCTGTCAGTGCAGAGCCTGATATGGGGCTCGATCTCATGAACCATGAAATGACCTGAGCTGAAATCAAGAGTCAGACTCTTAACCAAATAAGCCACCCAGGCGCCCTGGATTTGTCTTATTTTAAAATTCTCAGGATAAGATAGGACTGATGAAATTCATTGTAACTCCTACTTAAAAGCAAGTGGGCATATTTGGGGAGGGGGCGGGCCTAAGAGAGGAGGAGGAGCCTAATAGATCCCAACAGCTTAAAAAATGGGCCGCGTAACACTTTTCCTACCATTATGGCAACACTTCCACATCCCAGTGTTCTTTCTCGGCAAAGACCGACTCTGTCAAGTCATATGATCCAACAGGGCCCTGACACATGGCTTGTTTCAATAATGTATTTGGTAAAAAGCACCGAACAACACCATCTAAAGCTCCTAAGAATCATACTGCAATTGTGGAAAAAATTTTAAAGTGCCAAGTAGACATTTCTTGGAACAAAAGTTCTGGAATTTTCTAGTTGAAACAAGTGACCTTGTCCATTGACTTTTATTTTTTTTATTTATTTCTGAGAGAGAGAGAGAGACAGACCAACAGACCGACAGACAGACAGCGTGAGCAGGAGAGGGTCAGAGAGAGAGGGAGACACAGAATCCGAAACAGGCTCCCGGCTCTGAGCTGGCTGTCAGCACAGAGCCTGACGCGGGGCTCGAACCCATGAACCATGAGATCATGACCTGAGCCAAAGTCAGACACTTAACCAACTGAGCCACCCAGGCGCCGGTCCATTAACTTTTAAGTCCTTGGATTTCACAGTAGGAAGAAGAGAAAGAGGCTGTGAAGTAAGCCTAGAGGGCGGGGCTCCAGAGGTGGGCCAGGGGCCAGGGTCCCTGCTTTCCTACACACAAGAGAACGCATTGGCCTCATGGTGAAAAGGTCTGAATGATTCATGGTCCCTTCTGTCTGTGGTTGCATGTGGGGCTTCTGGCATGTACAACTCTTCTTTGAATCAGTTCTAGGATATATAATTGATAATTCCCCAGTCCCTGAAGAAAATGCCAGAAACAGAGATGCCTGTGTCAGAGCTGAGGCTGAGACTGTGTTTCGGGAAAATCCATGTTGCTACCACTGGGAACCCGCTTGTGGTCTGAACCAGAGCAGCTCTGAAGCTGTGAAGGGGACAGAAGAGAGAGAGGGCCCAGAGGTGTGCCGGGCTCTGCTGCCAAAGCTCTCTGTCCTGCTCTCTGTCCCGGGCATTACTGCTCAGACCACAGGGGGCGTTATGGGATGCAGCTGGTGGGTGAACTTTTTTTTTTTAATATTTACTTGAGAGAGAGTGTGAAAGGGGTTAGAGTAGAGACAGAGGGAGACAGAGAATCCAAAGTGGTCTCTGTGCTGACAGCTCAAACTGTGGGGCTCAAACCCATGAACCGTGAGATCATCATGTGAGCTGAAGCAGGATGCTTAACCAACTGAGCCACCTAGGCACCCCTGGTGGGTGAACTTGTTAGGGTGCTGAAAAAGTGCAAACTGCTCCTTTTGTTTGCTAAACCTTTTAAAAATTTCATAAACAGTGAGGTAGCAAAAACATAAAATGAGGGACAAAGGATTTTGGAAAGTGCAACGTAAGACACAGCGTCCTGGGCTGGTCAGTTTAGTTAATCACATGGTTAGGTCAGTAAAGAGCATGCAGGTGATCTGGGGGAGCACTTGTTTCAGGGGAGAATGCAGAGAACACGCACTGTTGCCCCCTACAGGATCCATCACAGTGTGGCACCGCAGCTTGAATACTTCACTGATTTACATCTTCACCGTAAAGGGCCCAAAATACGTTTATATGGTAATAAGCTTATCGTTTGCGTAAGTAATTTCTGTAAAGATGTAACCATTTAAGATACACTATAGGATCTTGATTTTTAAAAAAAGATTTTTGATAATTCTCTGGAAAAGGGAGAATCTTTTGGTGCAACAATGCACAGTATCAGCTTTACCAATGCAGGACCATCGTTATCCACCAGCCCGGTGTTAACGCTCTCAGAGTGCCACACTAATACTCGGCACCCGCCTGCTCACCTGGCTCCTCACCTGGGCACCAGAAGCCCGGATGGACGGTCTTCTCCCTGTGCGCTGTTGGATGCCCATCTTCTTCCGGCGAGAGGGCGTCCTTGGAGACCACGAGCGAAAGCCCAGCCTTCTGCACCAGCTCCCCGGCATTCAGAGACACCAGGCCTCCAGGCTGCACCCCAGAGCCCCTCTCGGCCTTCAGCTCCTCGGCCTCCTCCATGGAGTCAGCGCTCCGGGAGGTCAGGAGCCTCATCCGGGACACAGAGCTCACCTCCTTCATCCTCATCAAGCGGCCGGGGTCTGCTCTCCTTGGGGGCGAAGCCAGCTTCTCTTGTAAACTTTCAATCACTTTGGAAGTGCTTCTAAGCCTCTTTTCTGAGCCTGACGTATTTGGGGTCCTTTCTATAAAATGGAAGAGAGTGGACCTGAAGGGTGGTTTTGTCCCCGTGTCCTTGGGATCGAAGGACCTGGACTCCTCGGGACTGTGCTGAGGCTCGGGGCTGGTGGCCTTGCAGGGGACAGTCCCGTCCACACCTGAGTGCTCAGCAGCTGGGGCAGCGCGACGGGAACTGTCCCTTTCCCCTACAAAGAGAGGGCTTTCGGTCCAGCCGCACTTTCTCCTGCCATAAAAGGCGTCCGCAGGCGCCGCGGGCTCATCCGGCTGTGAGCTGGACACAGGCTCTGCCCTGGGGGCCTCCGGCCCGCGGCCACTTCTGTCCGGCTCGGGGTGCTGGTCCTGTCCCGTCCTCCGGGCGCCTGGCAGCAGGGACTCCACGGCCACCTCAATGCCCAGGATCCTCGCAGCCCTTGCCTGAAGGGACTCATTCGGCGGGATTTCTGCTGCCCTCGCTTCACCCGAAGACGCACCTAACTCACTGGCACTCTGCTCCTGTGCCGGCGTCAGCCCCACAGACCTCAAGTCCGGCGCTGACAGCCCTCGGGGCTTGCCGGCAAGCGAGAGCAGGACCGGCGGGCTCCTCCCCTCCTCACCGCCAGCCTTCCGAGGCGTTGCTGGGCTCAGCTCGGCAGAAACAGTAACAGCGGGCAGTTCCTGGCTGCCGGGGGGCTGCCTCAGTGCGGCCAGATCGGACGAGGGCACTGGCTTTGTGGCACCTGACCTAGAGGCCGTCACTCTCTTCACAAGACCTGGGCTGACTGCTGGCTTGTTCACTGTGCGCTCAACCTCCTGGTTCCCCTTGTCTGAGATCAGGCCTCTGTGCCCCGATCTGCCTCCTTCCACCTCTGCAGGGCCCGGGCACTGAGCATGTGCACCAGGCTGGCCAGGCTTTGGCCCCTCGCTCCAGCTTTCAGACTTACTCTGGACTCTTCCCGGCCTGGCCATGGGCTCCTCGACCCTCCATGCCTGGCTGTGTCCACCAAAGTCCCAGTTCCTGCCCGTGGCCTCAGCACGGCCTTCGGGCTGCCAGTCTGTGTCACTGTCCTCGCTGCTGCTGTCGCTGCCACTATGACTGCTTTCTTCCTCTTCCTGAAGCTCCTTGTTAAAACTCTCTAGCTGGCTAATCAAATCCCAGGGACGGCGGCTCACTGGCTTCAAAAGAAACTGACCAAACAGCTGTTTGCTGTTGCACGGGCCGGTGGTCTCCCCCTTCACCACATCGCCCCGGGGCACGGGGCTGCCTCCGCGGCCACGGCCGTCCGTGCAGGCCTGACTGGGCCCTGCTTTTGAAACAGGTGCCTGGTTTACACAGGAGGAAGTCCTTGAGAAAGCACTGTTGCTGGAGGGGCTGAGGGACATTTGACCTTTGAGGTGATGAGCATTTGGCCTCTGGTTTTGGTCACTGGGAGCTAACCCCATGGGTACGCGAGCCTCAGGGACAAGAGGGTCTGAATATTTTGGAGTCAGCACTGCTTTTGGTGAGGCTCCCGGCTTCGCACCAGGGAGGGGTGGCGCGCTTCTGGATTCCTCTGCAAAAGCAGTTTGTGTTTGCTGATCTCTGTACTGGTGCCCTGGCCACGAGCCAGAGTACTTGAGCTCTCGATGCTGTGCAGGATGAATGAATCTGAGGTCATTTGTTTGTTTGCCTTCTTCTGGTTCCCCCAGATCTTGTTTCTGGAACTCTGTTCTCCCAACCATGCTTCCTGTGAGCGCCTGCAGCTCCAGGTCGGTGGAAGACATGCTCAGCAGACTTTGTTCTTGCAAAGCTGTGCTCTTATCAAGCCCATTCTTTTTATCAGTGCCCTGTTTTAAGTCATTGTTGTTCGTATCTGTATCTGGCAGATGTGATTCTGATTTAACTGGGATGGAAACCAAACAAAATATCGTCTCGTTCCTTTTCTTCTTTGAACTTTTCTTGGTCCGCATCCCAGTTTCGAACTTCTTGAGCTTGGTTCGAGTTTCACAGGTGCCCTCACCCTGCGGGCTTGGGGAGGAGACGAGGCCTTCTGCGTGTCCACCCTGGCCGCCACCCATGGCAGGCCACTGTCCCCCCACGGCACTGTGGGCTCCTTGGTCAGGAACGCCATTTTCTGCATCCCTGGGGAGCTGGCCCCACAGCCACCAGGGACTGGGATCGGCAGTAGCAGAGCTGCTCACACCGCCTGGCGGGGTTCTCACACTCTGTGGGCTCAAAACAGCGCCATCTTGTTGAATGTTTCCGTGGGCGGATGCCGGGGCAGTGCTGGGACCAGAGTTGTAGGACTTCTCATTGGCCATTGTTTCTCGGCAGAGACCCTGGGGGTGGGCCAGTTTAAAATGCCGGATCCGCGGGTCGTCAAAGGGAATATACAGAACAGAGCCGTCACATGCGGTGGTTGGCCGGGGCTGCTGAGGGACCCCGCGAGAGCAGTGTGGGCCTGCACCATACTCATTCCCAGTGTCCAGGGGGCCAGCCAGCTCCATCAGATGCTGCTGTTGATGGGGACCACCACACACAGGCCCGGGCACTGCGTCCTCCAGGTAGGGGTTTGTGATGTGCTGGGGCGGCGACCTATATGATGGCGGAGGCACATACACTGGAGGCTCCAAACCGGAGTCAGGCGTGCACAGCTCCAGCCTGGGCTCGCTGGATTTGGTCAAGTAGGAGACACACAAGTCCGCCTGCCGACTGTCCAGAGAGTCGCTGTTCTCCACGCCTGCCCTGGGGTTTTGGTGGGAGTCGTAAGATGGAGGCTTGAGGGGTCTCCCGAATTTAGGCCGGGGGAAAGGGATCGAGGAGCCACCCTTCTCAGGGTTCCTTTTGGAATCCAAATTGGGTGCACAATTTGGGGGATAAAATGGCATTTTAGGAACACCTGGAAAATGTCCATCATTGAATGGAATGGGAATTTCCATGCAACTCAGGCTCTCAGGGGAAAGAACCCTGGGTAACGACTGGGATTTCTCTTTGCTTTGGGAATTCAACACATGTTCTCCTTGCACAAATGGGTACAGATCTTGAAACAGCTTCTCCCCATCGCCATCAGACATCTGCCTCCCTAATTTCCTGGGCTGGTTCCAGCTCTCCGGGCCTATATGCTGCCACTTGGCAGGTCCTGCCATGCTCAGCTCTTCTTCCCAAACTGCCTTCTTCATCACGTTCTCTGTCCTTCCGCCAACTTCCCATGGGCCCTCCCTCATGTGAACGGGTAGACTGTGGGCTTGGGCCATTCCTCTGACCTCCGGGTCTTCTCGGGCCCTTGGCCCCAGCAAGCCACCGACCTCCTGTCCTCTTCTTCTCCAGTAGGCGTGGTCGCGGGCGCTCTGGGGCTGAGAGGTCCACCTCAGCACTGGCTGGTGATAAAACCTACGGAACAGAGAGGCGTGGAAGTTATACCAGCAACACATGGAAGAAACATGGATGTCTCTGCTTCTGAGTCAAACTCGGGTCAGGACTTCTGAAAAACATATTCCTAACCAGAGTACTTACTGACCTTAAAGAAAATATGTCCCAGCTAATTATGGTTGGAAGGCAGCCATGTGTTTTGTCACTGAGGGCCGAGGAGTCCTAGCAGCAGGGCTTCCCACAAGCTTCAGGCCACCAGTGGTACTTGAGAGATGTCAAGGCCCTTACAACTTTGAAACGCCCAAGGGAGCAAGGGTAAACTCGAGAGTAGCATCTCTCAACTGTGGTCATGGGCCACTGGAAGTCTACGCCCCGCTGAGACCAGACCACTGAGCTCTCTCGGGAGTCGGTGTGGGAACCTGCTTTTCACAGCCCCACCCTAGAGCACTGGTTCATCAGTGTGAGCAGGAATCACGAGAGGGTTGCTAAGGCACAGACTGCTCTGTCCTATCCCCAGTTTCTGATTCAGCAGCTTTGGGTGGGACTCTACAATGTGCATTATTTTTAAGGTTTTGTTTTTGTTTTGTTTTTTGTTTTGGGGTTCGGGGCACAGAGAGAGTGGAGGAGAGAGACCATGCTGTCAGTGCAGAGCCCAACATGGGGCTCGATCCCATGAACTGTGAGATCATGACCTGAGCCAAATCAAGAGGCATATGCTTAACTGACTGAGCCACTCAGGTGCCCCACAACGTGCATTTCTAACATGTCCCCAAGCGACGGCATCCCAGCACCGCGTTGTGAGAACCATCACTGCTAGTTGTTGGGAACCATGACTTCCCAAGTCCCAAGGTCCAGACAGCATCCCAGCCTCACCGTGTCGCAATGGGGGAGGCAGGAGGGACACCCAGCCTCAGTGTGTTTCTAGGTGCCCTGATAGTCCCAGTGCGCGGCTGAGACAGAACCAGGACTTTAGCTGGGTTCCCACATGTCCCTGATGGCAAGAAGCACCCAGTGGGCTCAGTAAATACACATGCTACCAAGTCACTCCCGTAAAAGTTCAGAGTCAGTAGGTGTGGGTTTAGGGTCCACATGCCCACATTTGTAATGAGCACTCCAAGGGAGTCTTAACTTAGGTGATATGGGAATACAGCTTGGGCCAACTTTGACCAGAGGAAGAGGGGGCTCTGTCCATGTGGCAGAACCCCCTGCCAGGTGGGACAGGATGGTAGCAAATGCCATACTACTTCCAGGTCACCCCCCCTCCCCATCACCTGGCTGCACATTAAAATTTCCTTGAGAGCCTTTAAGGAATGCTGATGCCTGAGGCCCACCCCCAAATATCTGGATCTAATCAGTCCAGCCAGCAGCACACCACCAGTGTATTTCAAAGTCTCCTCAAGCCATTCTAGCATCATCCAGAGTTTGGAATCACTGCTCCAATGCGGCTGGAGAAAAAAAGCGGAACAGCACTGTTACACTGTATAGCGACAGTCAGCTATGTGTACAAGTGCCCAGAGACCAGGACCGTAACACAGGAAAACCATCAACTGGAAGGGAGCTTGGCACACACAACTACTTTGATTAACCGTGGGCTAAACAGTGTTCCAACTCCAAAACTGCTGTTGTTATTGTAAATTATAAAACATGTATTTGTTGTTGAAAATTCGGAAAAATAGAGGAAAGTACAAAAAACAAAAATTGCATGTAATCTTTCCACCCAGGGATAGTTATTCTGATGTACATCTTCCAGTCTTGTGTGGGCAAAGATGTGGATTTTCAAATAGCCTTGGTTCTCTACTAGGGATCTGGTTTTATGTGAACAATTCCCTGCACTCATAGCGCAAACAGCAGCTGACACTTAGGTGGCAGTTACTCTATGCTTGGTCCCAGACTTAGTGCTTTCTGTACATTCGCACCCCTCGGGAGATCGGAACTGATGTCATTCCCATTGACAGAGGAGGAAATTGAGGTACAGAAGTTAGTAACTTAAGAGTAACACGCACTTGGGTGCTTATGCTGTGTCAGACACTGTGCAATGAATTATTTCCTTTAAATTTTATAACCACTGTTCTCTCTCCCTTTCACAGATAAGGAAACTAAGGCGCAGAGAGGTTTTTGACAGCAATCCCAAGTTGTACAGCTTTGTTCAGTCATAGGGAAGGATCGAACCCATAAAGTGTGACTAAATAAAGCCCATCCAGTTAACCACTCCATTTTACTTCTTCCAACGTAATAAAAAATTCCTCAAGGGCATAATTTTAATGGATGAATAGTATTGTGTCACATGCACATATCTCATTTAACCACTGGTGGGCGTTTATGTAGATTACATTCCAAACGCTTTGAGAAACACTGTCATTCACAAACACTGAGCATGCCTCTGGTTATTTAGAAAAACTTCTTAGAAAAGGAAGTAGTGGGGTGGGGGCATTATGTTATGTGTATTGTCAGATCTGCCTTTAGAGCTTCGGTTCCAATTCCTCTCCCGCCTACAGTGCAGAGGGGCCAGTCTTGCTGGTCTTTTTCCATCTCTGGTTTTTCCAGTCAATTTGTTTCCTTATCATATAACGTGAAAACAACTCCTGATTGGTTTTCATCGGCATTTCCTTGATTCCTAATGAAGTTATTAGCTATTTTCCCCCCCCATGTGCTTAGGTGTCATTTGTGGTTCCAAACGATTTCTATAACACAGACCACTTTGCAGCCGGCAGATGGTAGAGAGAAGTCCGTGTGAATGGGCAGGAGTCAGGGCAACAGCGGGTGAAGGCCTGGGAGGGGACAATTGTGGAGACTGGCTGAAGGGGGACCACTCCCAACACACAGGTGGAGGCTGCCGCTCTGCGGGGGGCCTGGGCGGTGAATACAGAGTAAACATCCATCATTACTATCACAGGCACACCTCGCTTTATTGTGCTTTGCAGATACTTCGTTTTGTTTTTTTACAAATTGAGCGTTCAGGCCTCGAGTGGAGGAAGTCCCTGCAGATGGGCTGGAAACAATAGGAGAACTGGAATCACAAGTGGAGCCTGAAGACAGGGCTGAATTGCTGCCACCCTGTGATCAACGTTCAGGGATGGATGAGGAGTTGCTTCCTATGGGTGAGCAGAGGAAGTGGTTTCCTGAGATGGGGTCTGCTGCTGATGAAGACAGTTGAGATAGCTACAAAGGACGCAGAATAGGACATAAACTCAGTTGGTAAAGCAGCAGCAGGTTCTGGGAGGATTCAGTCCAATAGTGAAAGGAGTCCCACTGTAGGTCAAATGCTATCAAACAGTATCACATCTTACAGAGAAACTTTGTGGAAGAAAGAGTCAATAATGCGGCAAACCTCACTGTTGTCTTATTTTTAGAAGCTACAGCCACCCCTGCCTTCAGCAGCCAGCGCCCTGATCAGTCAGCAGCCACCAACCCGAGGCAAGACCCTCCCCCAGCAGAAGGATGATTCGCTGAAAGCTCAGATGATGGGCAGTATTTTTAGCAATATTTTTAATTTTTTTTTAAGTAATCTCTACACCCAACATGGGGCTCGAGCTCACAACCCTGAGATCAAAAGTCACATGTTCTACCAACAGAGCCAGCCAGGTGCCCCGATTTAGCAATAAGGGGTTTTGTTTTGGTTTTGGGTTTTGTTTGTTTTTTTTTTGTTTTTTTTGAGAGAGAGAGCGTGAGTTGGGGAGAGAGGGAGAAAGGGGGGGGAGGGAGGGAGGAAGAGAGAGAGAGAGAGAGAGAGAGAGAGAATCTTAAGTGAACTCCACACTCAGCACAGAGCCTGATGTGGGGCTCAGTCCCACAACCTTGGGATCATAACCCGAGCCAAAATCAAAAGTTGGATGCTCAACCGACTGAGCCACTCAGGCACCCCTAGCAATATATATATATTTTTTTAATGTTTTATTTATTTCTAGGAGAGAGAGAGAGACAGAGTGAGCAGGGGAGGCTCAGAGAGAGAGGGAGTAACAGACTGAAACAGGCTCCAGGCTCTGAGCTGGCAGTCAGCACAGAGCCCGACGCAGGGCTCAAACCCACGAACCGCGAGATCATGACCTAAGCGAAAGTTGGACGCTTAACCGACTAAGCCATCCAGGCGCCCCTCCTAGCAATATTTTAAATTAAGGTATGTACTCTGCTTTTTCAAACATAACACTATTGCACACTTAATAGACTATAGTATGGTGTACAGATTACTTTAATATGCATTGGGAAACCAAAAAATTCATAACCCAACCCACAATATCTCAAAGGCATGCCATCATTATTATTAGTAGTCATACTAGTAGTAGTAGTAGTAGTAGTAATAGTAGTAGTATTTTGGAATTACTTCTTTGCCTTAAAAAGTGAGGGTGGCTCTTCAAGTCTGCCTCCCCACCCTCACTTCCAGATAACTTTTTAAGCAGCCACTTAAAGCAACGCTGAGTTACCGGTTGAAAAAGTAGGAAATATTTAAAATCAATTTGAAGTAAAGCATTGGCCGTTGAGCAACCTAAATGCTTCCACGTTTACTGCTTATACATAGCGCCAGCTGTCTTAACACTGGGCATGGCTGAAGATCAACTTCTTTGTTGCTTTTGTTATCAAAATCATATTTTGACCAGTTAGGCTTTGAATGCTTAGCAAAGCACTTCCCGGATCAGGTTCCATAAGGATGGTTACTTTGGAAGCCGTCACCTCAGCCCTCCGTGAGCATCCCCTGACCCCACCCTAGTGAGCCAATGAATCGCCCTCCCGAGCACCAGAGGCCACAGGCCCTTTGCTTATGAACTCCTCCGTGACTGCCCATCCATTACAGATGTCCTGAGAAACAGTAGGAGATGAACCACTTAAAGGTCCTCAGTTGGCCCGACACAGGGTCTTAGACCCTATGCAAAGTCCAAGGGCAAGACTTAAAACCTGCAACTTAATAAGAGGTGACAGTTGTCACAGGCCCAATTAAGAGAGAGTAAAACAAATACTTGATGTATGTGGCTGATGTGTTGCGTCAGAATCTCCTCTCTTGCCTCTATTCTCCAGCTGACGGTGAGGGGGCTTTATATAGCGCATGGCTTTAATGGCTTTAATCAGCACCGTTCATACATAGTCCTTACAGTCCCATAAACATTTTGCTGGGGCACCGACTTTATGGGAAAAAAACCAGTGTCGCTTTTGCTCCTTTTCTCAATGGATATTCTGGTTTCTCAGCAAACGTGCGGCATGCTTACGTGCCAAGAGGCAGCTGGACTCCCAAGGTGCTATTTGTCCATGTATGTGCCGTGAACACAATCAGAAGACAAATAAAAAATGACATAAATAGGGCAAGAATACAGTCAGACCCTAACTACCTACACAAGTACTGCAGTCTCTTTTCTTCCCTACCCACTCAAAAAGGGTACACTCTATCACCTTAACTTCTGTTAAAACTGCCCTAAATAACCCAAATGGCTAATAAGTATGGATTAAACTTTTTTCTATTTGTACAATACAACAAAATCCCAACTTAAGGTAAATACAGATCATCTCAGAAATTTTAAATAATCTATTTTTAATTGTTTTTTTTAATGTTTACTTATTTTTGAGAGAGAGAGACAGAGCATGAAGGGAGAGAGGGGCAGAGACAGACAGAGACACAGAATCTGAAGCAGGCTCCAGGCTCTGAGCTGTCAGCACAGAGCCCAATGCAGGGCTGGAACTCATGGACTATGAAATCATGACTTGAGCTAAAGTCGGATACATAACCGACTAAGCCACCCAGGTGCCCCTTAAATAATATTTTTAAAAATTAAGCCGTAGGACATAGAAAACGCTAAAGACTTTATTTAACAAACATCTATTCTGTACCCAGTGTAAGCCTGAGTCTGACAGGCGTGAGTGGACCCCACATGGTGACAGTTTTGTAAATTTCTCCCTCAGACAAGTTATCGAGCATGGATATCTAGTGGCTTCCATGTGTGATATCCATTCCCCACTCAATTGTGTGTTCCCTCACATGGCTTCAAGGCCAAGAATATGTTTTCTAATATCTTTGAGAAAATAAGATGAGATCGAAGTTTTCTTTTTTAAAAAAATGAGACCTAATAATTTACATCTTAAAAAAGTTAACAATGGGACGTTTTACAGAAACATGCTGTACACATTAATGCAGGGTGGGAAAAAGATAAGAAACACAAAGAGGAATGTGAGAGCTCAAATAAATCATGTGGACAAGTTCAACGAGACAAGCAGGGTCTTTATACAGAGCCCCTGGGAAAACAGGGCCGAGGTGGGACAGCAGTTACACTTGCTAACAGCTCCATGCCAGATCACAGAAAAGAGACATGATATCAACAAAACAACTGACAAAAAAACTGTTTGGGAAATATCTGAAATGTAATCATGTGAAAAACAACATGTCTAAAGGGAAACAGGCAAACCCATTCACTGAATATATAAAAGCTAATGATGAAAAAAATCAGGAGATATTTCTATTAGTGCACTTATAACTCCTTTTCAACCACAACAGAAAATACCATCCTTCTTTTTTAAAAAAGTAAGAGCCTACATAGAATGGCAATATTTGACATGACTTTTTCTTAAGTTTATTTATTCATTTTGAGAGACAGAAAAAGAGAGAAAGAGAGAAGTTCACGCATAAGTGGGGGTGTGGGAGGGGCAGAAAGAGAGGAAGAGAGAGAATCCCAAGTAGGCTCCATGTTGCCAGTACAGAGCCCGATACAGGGCTTGAACGCACAAACCATGGGATCGTGACCTGATCCAAAACCAAGAGTTGGACGCTTAAGCAACTGAACCCCCCAGCCACCCCTTTGACATGACTTTTAACCATGGTTTCACATGTTCCAGGATTATCTTCTCAGATGCCACGGTCCTTAGCTGTACCAACTTGTTATCATCCAGGCACACTACAGCCTAGCTCTGTGTCGATATTGGTGGGCATGGGAAAGATGGCCTCCCTCCTCCATGAACAAAATCCTGGACCTGCTTCCTTGTGAGCAGCCCTCAAAGTCTAGCCAATTGTACTTCCCTGTGGAGGCCTCATGGAAGGGGGAAGGGTCCACCAAAGTGGTCTACAGTTCCAGTGATTTCTTCCTGTGAGCAAGCCTGCCAGCCTAGCAGATGCCAGTGCTACTGAACGCCTTCCTACCGCAGTGGGCGTATCCCTATCATGGTGGGCATATCCTGGACCAGGGAATAACCGAAGCACTTGACCAATGCCATTCCCAGTCCAGATGCACAGTGTGAGCATAAAAGTAGAACGGGTCATTTAAAGAGCCTTGTGCTCCTCAAAGGAGAAGCTCTTCTCTTCTAGATTGGCAGAGGCATTGGGGCATCTCATTAGAGTGACTCATACTCATGAACCCCAGTGTGAGATGTTTGACATATTTCCATGAGAGGGTCAGCCATCTACTGCTACAAAATTTGCTCTTAATGCTCTCTGGGTCTAGAAACCTGCAATTTTATTTTTCAGTGTGGCTTGGTATATTCGATATATTATACTGCGTAAGTAATCCTCTGACACAGGGTAATAAAAAGGTAATTCTGGAAAGGGGAAATAGGAGGTCAAGGGAAGATTAAGCCTAACATACAGAGGTTAACATAAAGATCAGTCAGAAAAGAGAAGGCTGCCCTGGAAACATTATGGGTGAAGATCACTATTTAGCAAAACCTCAATCTGAACAAGAATTGTAAGTTCCAATTACTGCTGGTTCCTAATCACCTTCTCATGAATGTCTGAGCTTCCAGAAGAAGGGCTTCGACAGAGCAGAGGGGAAAGAGATGGTCAGGCCTGAGGGAGCCCAGTGAACCTGTGCCCTCCCCCAGCCCCAACCAGGGAGGGCTACTCTGAGTGAGTCAACAGGGCTGATGGGAGTGCCGGTGCCTTTGGACTTCTCAGACGCGAATGGGGAGTGTGTGGCAAGTCGCCAGGGAGCGTGAGCCCCCGGCCCAGGCGCTGACTTTCCGATCAGAGTCTTCCGCAAGATACTTCACTTCTCTTTGCCTCTCATTCTTCCTTTATACTCAGGGGACGGGAGCAGTTCCTTCCTTTTTGAGTTTGTTGGGAAGGCTTAATGAGATAATACATTTAAACTGTTTAGCAGAGTGTTTAACACACAATAAGCCCTTGTTTTTTTTTAAACAATCATTACTATTATTAACTCATTTAAAATAAATTCTCAGCAGAGTAGATAATTTTGAAATTCTTTTCCTCACATCAAGGAAGGAGGTAAGGGACACAAAGGAAAGAGAGAAGAACTGAGTGTTTGTTTTATGTGATGATTATTTTAGGTCCGTATTGTCTTTTTCGAAGTTGTAATCAATGGGCCTCCACAATAACAGGAAATAATGATATAGCTGACTGTCATAACAAGACTCTGCCCCTCCGGTGATGGCTGGTCTCTAAGGAAGAAGCTACACCCGTTTCCACAATGATGATGTAGAACAAAACCAATATTTAGTTTATTACAACAAAGCAGGAAGAACCAGCTCTGATCCACATTTTGCACATCACTCCAATAGCTCAGGCAGACTGTCTCAGTATTTTCCTACTTCAATAGGGATATACTTTTCCCAAGTTAAAATCTCTTCACTAGTGTAATCCGTACACTGCTGCCATCCACAGTGAAGCAAAACCACCCGGAGTTCCTCACTGCCCTTTCACAAGTCTGTCCACACCCCCACGCTCACGTGGATATCTACGGAGCACTCTCTGTGCGTCAGAGGCAAAGCTTAGAGCAGTGAAGAGTGAGGGAGGCAGCCACCAAGGAAGGTAAATCAGACTCAGAAGGGGCTAGAAGGCACCAGTTTGCTCTCTGTGTAAACAGACAAGGCCACTGACCCCACAGTCATGTAGGTCAGGTACCTGTCAGTACCTCAGCTAGACCCTGGTCTAAGCTCTCTGTTCTTCAGCAAGAACTGCAAGGTACCATCATCTCTGAAACAAAGTGAACTGGAACTGAAGACCCACTCAGTGCTTTTTGTGGACCCAGGTTTCATATCCTTACTATCCACTGCCTCTTGCTTGGGTTATGTCCTGGCTTGCTTACGAACCCAATTCACTAGCTGAAGAAGAAATGCAACTCACAAAATTCTCCTCTCGATGAAGGCCCAACTACTGAGACAAATTAAATTCTAGGCCGTGCTTCTGGAGTCTTCCCATTCATTCTAGAGGCACCTCGTCATCCTCATCTCTATTCTTGCACAAGTTTCATGTTCCAAGGGTCCAACCTGCTTCCTGTTGGGAAGAACTGGGGACTGTAAAGCACCCTGAGAGTGTGTGTAAAAGCGGGGACTGGCTCCAGACACTTCTGGAAGGTTGCACTGCTTAACAATGAGAACAAAGCACCCAGAAGGGTTTGTTCTCGAAAAGACAATGGGAAAAATCAAGGGGTCTGCCTCTTCATGTGTGTTCATGAGCTCACCAGCTCAAACAGTTCTTACTTTTCTTGGTGAAGAGGTAAAAATAACAACACCTAATTAACAATTAGGACGTGAAGCAAGCAGCTAAAAGACAAATAATGTTTGTGGAAATGTAATTTTGTAAAGAAAAAGAGAGACATAGAAACATATGTTAAACTTGAAACATTCCTTCTTGGAAAACCATTATAAGCAGGATATGATTTGAGAGCAGCATAGAAAGCCTCTGAAAAGTGACTGTTTACCATATCCAGTAGCACCATCTAGAACGGACGTTTGCTAATCAAATATAAACCTCCTGAGACAAGGCTCCCAGCCGCCACATCAGAGGCTCTTCTAGATTGCTACGTCTCTGCAGTGTTATGACTGCCGCTGATGACGAGAGAGAGAGAATTACAAGTTATTCTCAGGGTTAACTAACAAACATCTTTACCAGAATTCCTAGGGCCAAGCAGAGAAGAACCTATTATGGTCTGACTTTGAGATCCAAACTTCTGCTCCGTTAAGTTATTTTACAGCTTCCTCTGATTATAGTCTCTCAGAGGAAACATGGTAAGGAAACCGTGAATGCCTGATAACAGTCTTTTACATATTTTAAAGGTAGCTAAGTATTCTTCAGTTATGGCCGCTTACATTTTAAGCATGCAGTTTCCTCCATGTATGGATAAGAGCTAGCTTTTCTCCTATGCCCACTTCCTCTGTCCTTTCCTTGACCTTGGCAGGTGCGTGCATGTGTGTGTGCACGCGTGTGCACGTGCTGGCAAGCGAGCCTTGGAACAATGCAGTAGGTACATAAATAGCTAAAGTTGGTGCAAACTGATGAACTAAAGAATAGTTCTCTACATAGGCTCTGAACACAGATGTAAACTTTCAGAAGCATCCTTTCCATGTTGCCAGAGGGAGGACAAAGACGCCACATATGATGCACTCGAGAAGTCTCTGTTGTTGGTCAGATGGCAAAAATTAGCACATAAATAAAAACCTGACACCAAATCCTTTAGTAAACAGAATGCTGACTGTCTGGAGTGTTAGGACATTCATGGCTTTCCAGCTATGAGCCTATCAGTCCTGCAGTGACATCTGACGTGGCCTGTGAGGTTTCCCCTGTACCACGTGCGTGACTTCCATGCAAAGCCTGCAGCCGGCTCCTTCATCACAATGTGCCAACTGAGACCATTTAGGAGTGCTTGAGCATCAGGAGAAGCTCTCTGAAGTACCTGACCTAAGAGGGAAATCCCAGATCTCTGGATGGACTGTGAAGAGAGAACACATTTGGGGGTACACGGTCAGCCCTCACCTCCCTCATTCGCAGCCCGTCATCGAGGGCAGGTAAAGGTCAGACATGCACATCTGGTCATCCCTCCTCGCCGTCCACCTGCCTTCCCCTATCCAGCCCCTGCTCCCTGCCCCCGCTGACAGGATGTGGCTGAGACACGCTAACCAAGGCCAAAGCCCCACTACTGATTCCTTCTCTCAAAAATACAAGAGACATGGGTGGTGGTCACCAGGGGCTTCTGGAGCTAAACTGTCACATAGAGACAAGAGTGGAACAAAAGTCACCGTGAGCCAGAGTTACTGGGAAGTAGGCACTGTCCGTGAAGGAAAGAGCCTGCTCTGCAAAGGAGGGAGCAGGAGCGCAGGGAGACGCAGAGAGAGGTGGCAAGGTGGGACAGAGCGTGAAAGCGGCCCTCCCCCCCACCCCGGGGGGGGGGAACAGCTCACAACCCGGAGAGAAAACCGACTACGAATCTTGGCTCCCAGCTTTCTCATTCCCACGTCAACGAGGCCCAGCCAGTCTCCCTTGCCTCCCTGTGCGGGGGCCCTGAGACTCCCCAGGAGTCATGGCCTTGCAACGACTTGCCCCTTCTCACTGAGGTAGGCTAGTTTCTTGCACCCACAGAATCTAGCAAGGAGGGAGACTTTACCTCCGAGGCTGTTTGGCCTAGTGGGAGTTTGGCCGAGTCTGTGACTGGCACTTCCTTCTCCCACCTCCCTGTGCACCCCCAGGAACGGCATGTGTGGACAAAGGCATCAAGACTGCTACCTCAGCGGCCGGCACGGAAAGCCAACGCCCCTCCCTGTCACCGGGGAACTTCCCACCCCAGCCTCCCACAGGTCCTTGCGCTGGAGAAACCTCTTCCGTTTACCATCCCCCTTTATCCCAATGTTTAGAAATCCTCAGCACTTCTACAACTGCCTTGGCGTGGAAAGCATTAGGTTTCACCCAATTTGTTAAAAGAAGTTTTCTGAATGTTTAATAAATGCAAAATTCCTTAACAGAAGTTAGCAAAAACCAGAGATGAATTAGAACTGGGGTCAGCTCTTGGGAAGTGGGCAATCCCGGGGACCAGGGGACAGTCCTGGAGGAGCACCCGGGGCGCCAGCCATTCCCACTGTGGAAGCTGAAGAAGCCACTAAACTGATGGCTGGGGCTTCCGGGGGACCTGGGGTGGGGGGAGGGCTCTGGGTGCTTCCAGGCAGGGCTTAGGGCTTCATGCAATGGCCCCGCGTGGCCGGCACCCTGGCAGTGCGAGGGTCCAGGGCAGGCAGGTGGGGCACGGACACAGAGGCCTGTAGGGCCCATACAGAGCTGGGGGTTGACGTCGCAGGCCAAGGGGGCCAGGGGACGGGCCGAGGGTCCACCTTGGGTGCTTTAAGAGCTCACGCCAGCCCTGACACGCCCAGTGCAACATACCACTTGTAGCTTTGGAAGAGAGGTGCTCTCTCCTCACTAATATGGATCCGTGCATACCAGCAGGAAGTGATTCTTGGTCCTGTCTCTACCTCCTGAGTACAAAAGCTTTTCAGCAAGCCCGCGGCTCCTTCAGCTCCCCACACGACACAACTGTCATTCTCTTCCCATGTCGGGAGCACAGTACTACTTGATGCGGTAACAGTGCAAGCTCAAAGCACAGCCCTCCTCAGCCAAGCTGGGAAAGATGCATCCGGCACGTTTGGAAACCTAGTCAAGGCTCCATATTTGTGAATTTATTTTTCTTAATTTTACTGGATATAATAACCAGCCCTTACATAAGAAACTCTGTTGTAAGCTGATATTAATTAGTGAGGGAAACGAAGAAGTACTATCATTCTCACAAGGCAGTGTTGATGTTTAAGCCACACCCCAGATGATGGACAATACTGCCCTCAACAACGCACACAGAGAAGCCGCCTTGTGCACAGGTATCTAACTTAGGTAGGACAGGATGCATTCCCGAGGCAGCTCCCCAGACAGGAAAGGGATGCGGCCGTGCCCTGAGAGTCACCACAAACCCCCGCGTGCCACAGAGAGGGCGGAGGACGAGGAAGTGAGAGAGGACAGTCCGCCACAGGGGAGCCATGGAAGGAGCTCAGAGAACCGAACGCCCCTCTCAAACAGGGCCAGGCCCCACGCGGGGAGAGCCGACCCAGGCCTGACACTGCTACGGAACAGCACACCCTGGCCTGCCTGGCAGCCTGGAGCCCGGGGCCCCAGCCAGACTTCCCTCTGCTATGGCACCGTGTGAGCGGCCCTTACTGAGTCCCAGACAATTCCTGGGCTTCGTGTCCTCTGGTTCTAAAATAATGACTCTGCTAACATGCTGTCCTAACAGAATAAAACAAACCAACCTTCTTTTGGCCCCTGTAGCTTTCGAAACCACTTTAACCACTGCCTTCTCTGGAAGTCCAGAAGGCCCNCCCAGTGGCCCTGAAGGTGTGGAGCTGGGGGCCCCACCTGCCCCTCCTGGGCCCCACCCCCACCCCTCCAGACCTGGAGCCCAGCCCAGCACAATCGCTGTGTGGGACAGGCAGGCAGCAGGACCACAGCTGCACTGGTTGGGAGCCTAGAGGCTAGGATTTGGCAGAGTACCATTTACTCATCCAGATTCAGAATTCAGAAAGAAGCCGAAGTGTTGTTGGGTTTGCTTTCTCTTCAGCTTTCAGGCTTTAACTATTAGCACCTATTTATTTCCTCTCAAGGTATGTCTTTTCTCCCGAAAACTCATTCTCCTGCCTATCTTTCTGTTTGCTTTTCTGTTTGCCTCCTGTTTTCAGTTCTCTGTAAGCTACCAAAGAAAGAAAACAGTTTCAATTCAACCCAGGAAGCCTTGAGCTGGTCTCTGAGGTCCTGGGCACTGGCATGGATTTTTGCGAAGATGTATGCATATTCCCTTTTCCCCTACAGGCCACCTTCAATCTGGAAGCTAAGGTACATCTCATAAGTTAATCAGCCAGCCTCAGAACTGGGGGGAATGGCCAGATCTGCCAAGAACTCGGTCGTCTGTATGAAGACATCCCAGTGCTACTCAAAGCCACCAAACTGAGCACTTTACTCCTGACAGAAGAAAGACTGCCTACACATCTGGTTATGCCTGCCTACCCAGGGGCCGGGCTGAGAGTGCCCGTGGCCCCCCAAAACCTGTCAGCACAAAGGGGCTAGAAAGTCCTGAGCAAGATGTAGATGAGGCTGGGAGCCATGTGACCCACACAGAATTCTAGAGGGGATTTGACTGCCCCCCACTGTGGGACCCAACTCTGATCTCTGATCCAGCCCTCTGAGATTTGTAGGGATTCCATTGCCCCAGCCTTTACCTCATTACAAATTGAGCCTTCTGCTCCTCAACAGTTGTTACAACGGTGGAAGAAAGAACTGAATCCATGAGCGCATAATAAACACACTGCGTATCCAGCGCCATTACAAACCCTGTAGGAAATACACAGGAAGGGGCAGACAAGGTATAGCTTTGGGGCCCTGAAATCCAAGGTGGAAGGAAGGTACAGATATACTCAGCACACAGCTAGAAGCAACAGAGGGCAGGACAAAGTCCAGCACAAGTTTGTGTAGCGGTAATTAGGGCTGCCCTAATTCTCAGCCAACTCATCCGAAAGCAGCCTCTTTCAAAATCCAGGGTGGGCATGTTTTTCAGGGAACATGGCCAAAAAGGGACTTGGGCCCAAGACAGTAGTGGACACAAGTGTGAGTCTGAAGGGCAAGGTTAAATACAAGCAGTATGAAGTCCCTTTCCATTGTGGGTGTCCTCCTGAACCTGGCTGCTAACCCTTGCCCCTGGCCAGAGAAATGGCTCTGACAAGCAACATAAGCCTGCTCTCACTATGTGGCGCACAATGAAGGCAATCAATCAACTTTGCCCGTACTCGATACCATGGTGCTGAATGCTCTAAATTTTAAGAATGGACTCTCTCCCTGCTTCACCTGAAAACGGTCAACCCACATGGAAGATCCTTTCAGGGAAAAGGTGATTTTTCACCACGGAAGGCTGCTTCATTCCCTTTAGACTTACTTAATTCACTCCCCTTTTAGTTTGTTTGTTTGTTTCCCTTGAAGACAAGCCTCTGCCTCCATTGGTTTCTTTCTTTGGTCCCTTTCTTGTCGGTTATGCACAATGACATAATCTGCTCTCCAGAGGCAGAGCCCCCTCCCCCAGGCTGAGCCTGGTCCCAACACAGCCCCGAAGACAAACACACTTTTATGAAGTGATGACAAGGGTTTCCTCTAGGTGGAAACTGTGTGGACGAGGGTTACAGGGCTCCCCTCTCATGCTGGTTCTGTGGCAAGCTGCCCAAATTCCCTCGTTTTACCCTCCCCCCATTCCCCCAGCCAACCCGCCCTCTTTTTTGTTGTAGGAAAACACCCACAGATTGCAGCTGTATTCAGATGGGATACCCACATTAGGGCCAGTGTGTGCAACGGAAAGATGGGTCAGAAGCCAATGAAATTATACAAATATACAAGAAGAAAGGTTTTCTTCTCCACAAATGGAGGGGGATATATACCTCTTTCAGCTCTGGAATGTACGTAATATTGAAGCATATTAATGAGTACGAAAGCCTTAATGTACTAAGAATGTGTGCCTTTGATAGAAACTAGCTTTTACAGAGTTTCTAAATGATTCCCAGCTAAGGCAATCCGAGGAGATTATAAGAGAAAATAGAGGGTGGGAAATAAAATGCCAGTGTGTTTCCCAGGACAGAAGTCATCTGCTGACCACTATTTATTGAAGGCCCCTCCCCCCCCCGCCATGGCCAGGCTCTGTGCTCAGTGCTGCTGAACACACCAAATACCCCCACAGAACCAAGTGTGCCTGTCTCTCACCCTCTCCCCACCTTTCCCTGAAGGATCAGACTTGCACACCTGCTGTCGAACCCCTGAGACAAACGAAAACGGTGGGTCCTTGTGGAAGCTTACCCCGCCTCCCTAGCTCTAGAAGCAGAAGCACTCTGGGGCTCCCCGCGGGCTCTCAGTAGGCGGTGGCTGTCTTCGGGGGCACTCACGCGGCCCTTCCCCAGGGACGGCTTACAGTGGAGGGGGGCCGCGGCGCCATCGTCGCACCCATTCAGCAGGCCCTGGCCAGCTCTCGTGTGGGGCCTGGCTTGCCGGCGGGCCTCACGGTCACCGTGGTGTGGCGCCGGGATGCCTCTTGACAGCTTGTATCCATGAGAAATCAGGAGGTCCTCTACACTGTACATAATGCGCTGGCTTCATCAGAGCTCGGCCGCCGGGATCGTCGCGTTGGCAGGACCCACCCTGAGGGGACAACAGACAGGGCTCATGAGGTGTGTCTGGTTCTACCCGGGCTGCGTCTGACACCCCCTCCTCCCCTTACTCACACCAACCTAGTCCCCGGCTAGGAATGCAGCATGGTGCCTGCCTGGAACGTGAAGGAATGGGGATCGCTCCTCCTAAAATTAAGCTCCATCTTATCAATGGGGAGGATGGACATGGCATGAGCTCTGCAGGATGAGGTAGGAAACCTGGGGACCCCACCCTCTGCCGGCCGCCTCTTGTAGAAGAGTCTGGAATAGTGTTTAAGCAATGAAATGATTAACAGTGTCCACCATTCCCTTGCTCTGGGCATCCAAAAACAGCGGGCATGAACAGAGAGGACAAAATAAATACAGATGCAGAAGCTGCAATTACTACGTCGGGTTTCTAAAAAGAGAAATTGCCAGTGTCCAGCTTTATCTTATTATACTTGTCATCTTGTAGCCATACCTTTTGCTCTCAAAGGGCAGAGTGGGATCTTTAATCAGCAGGGAGCTGTGATCCGCCCTGGTGCTCTGGGTGGTGGCCCTGCCAGGCCACTGCGAACAGAGCCGAAGTCTCTAGGCTCGTCGTGGGAGACCATGTGCCTGGCTGACCCAGCACATACACCCGGCACACTACACAGTCCCCAACTTCTCCCTTCCAACGTGACATTTAAAACAAGTTTTTTTTTAATGTTTATTTATTTCTGAGAGAGAGAGAGCATGAGCAAAGGGGCAGAGAGAAAGGGAGACACAGAATCCAAAGCAGGCCCCAGGCTCCAAGCTGTCAGCACAGAGCCAGACGCAGGGCTTGAACTCATGAACCACAAGATCATAACCTGATGCTAAAGTCAGACGCTTAACTGACTGAGCCACCCAGGCACTCCCCTCAGCGTGAAATTTTTAAGACTCAGATTTCTCGCCAGCAAACCTTGGGGCAGCTCTTTCATCTGGGAGCCATAGTCAAATCCCACTGTGGTAGATGAATTCAACTTGGGCAACCCCCTCAGTCAACCGGCCGGAGCAGCAGGACCACGGAAGAAGAGCAGGAACCTACCTGAGAGCACAGGTGTGAAAACAGGTGGGGCCACCGTGTTTATTTTTACCCAAGGGAATCATCTTCTTTCCCGTGTCTTCCGGTTAGTGGGGAGGAAGGGCCCAGAGGCTGGGCCGTGGGCCGGCGCGGGGAGCACACAAAGGCCAGGCCTGAGAGGCCAGGCCAGCGCCAGCCCCACTTCGCTGGTGGACGGAAACGGCGCCGTGACAGCCCTCGCGAACAATGGCCAGGAAATGCCTGCCGGCCTGCATGCAGGTGAAAGGGAGACACATGTGCTTCCTGTCGGGGGAATTCTTACTGGGGCCCATCCCACAGTTCTGCTGACTGGGCGCCTCCTTGCTCCTCACCACGTGCTCTGCTACGCTGGCAGAAAAGTCCCGGCTGTCGGCGCAGAGAGCATCAAACTTGGGAAGTCAATAATTCCCCATGAGGCACCGAGATTCTGTAGAAGGCTGACAAGCCCTGGCAGTTACCGTGGCGGTGACAATGTGTCCGTGGCACTTCTGCCACTCCCGACGCTCCTGCTCTGTGTCTCGCAGGGGGTGTACCACTCAGGTCGTTCACATAGGAATGGAAGGACCAGAGAGGCGAGCATTTGTTCTTGGACTCCACTGCAAGTCACTGGACTACAGTCACAGGGGAAGGTGATCCCATTACAAACACAGGGCTGTGAGAACACCGAGGCAAGGCCGTGAGGGCAGGGTCCCTGTTTTGCTCGGTGCTGTACCCCCAGCATCTAGCACATAGTCTGACCTCAGTAAATAACTGTTGAATGAATGCATGAATACGAGAAAGGGACATTTGAGCTGGGTTTTGAAGAAGGATTAGGAGTTCACTAGATAAACTGCATGTGCGTACGAGTGAGTGAATTGGTATATAAAATAGATCTGGGGTACAATGATCTCAGAAGTAAAGAAATGACAGAGCAACAAAATCATGACAGCCTTGATCAGGGAGGGTCCCCATGCTGACTGCCTTGATGTCGCACAGCCAGTCAGCACCACAATTAACACTGGAATTTAGGTCTTATTACACTCCGTTTCTCTCTCTTACTATGTCAGGCTCCTCGAAAGCAAAGTGTACTGTACCCCAAGTGGCCATGCAAGACACAGGGGGACGGGCAGTGTCCACTACACTGCAACAGGGCTAGAGTCCCCTGCCAGAGCACAAGAAGAAGGGTCCCTCACCAAACATGCACCTGGGCCATCTTCCTACTCGGGGAGGAGTTGGTCTGGTTGGTCTGGTGTGGTCATGTCTACATGGTGATTCTGTTGAGCAAACCCTCAAGTGGCATGAAACCCCAGGCCAAGCCATAAACATCTTTCAAAAAAGACTCAAAATATAGGAGCCATAATTCGAACTTACAGGTCTGAGGTCAAAAGCGTATCGATTATTGGAAACTCTGAACTTGTTTTGCCTCACAGAGGTCTGTAGCCTGTGCAGAGCAGGATTTCGAAGTCCACCAGCTCCGGGACACAGGGCCTAAAGCCATGCGGGAGAGCAAAGAGGAACAACGGGAATGGCCCGCAAGCCCCACAACCCAAATGGGCTTTCCCAGCCACTCCCCAGTCCATGAGGACTTCTCTCCCTTGGGCCGACACGCTTCACCTTCTGATCCCAACTCTCCACCTGGGCCTCCACCTCATTTCCACCCATGCTAAACATCACTGCTCCGCTTAAACAGATTTCAGAACAGTTAATGGGTTTTCCAATCCCTATCACAGTCAGCTTAATTTCTTTAGCACTCTTATCTACTTAAGATGGAATGGGCTGCCTCAAGAGGTAGCAAGCACCCCATCACACAGCAATTACAGCAGTCACCATTAGAGGATGCCGGCTTGCCAAGGAGACAGGCATCTGATGAACTGCTGGACAAAAAGCTGTCCCTTTCTGATCCTGAGATCCCAGGATTCTAAATCAACAGTATTTAATTTGATCACCCACCCACCAACTCACAGGGTTGCTGTAAATACAAATACACAGCAAAATCTGCCATAAATCTAAGTTATTATAGCATTAGACTTAACAACTTCAAAAGGTATGTGTATAGCTAAAATAATAAAGTATCAGGTGTGATCATTTTAATCCTAGTGCTAATGCTGATGATACCCAGCCCCAGCTATAACCTCAGGAATAAGTCACTAACTGCACCAAACCTCAGTTTCCTGATCTGCAAAATGGCAACACTACCATCTGCCCATCCCATCAGACTGTTTGAGGCCCAAATAAGGATATATAAAAGTATAAATTATTACACAAATACACAATTGTGGATTTATCATGCTACAATGGTTCTAGTTTGTCTCTTGCCTTATGGAAAGGCTTAACATTACTTGTTAATTTTCACCATGCAGTTCAGACCATTTCCTAATTCCTCTTATATCACTTAGGATCTAACTTTTTATTTCCAAGGTCAAATCTGCTTTATACCAACCACATATCTCATCTTTTGTGAATGGATACTTCAATCTCCATCCAAGTCGCTTAGAATAGTAAGTGGTATTTTGTATAGCCCCAAACAGTGAAACACAATTCCTGAGTGCTTATAATGCATCAGACACTGAAAGTAAAATAATGAATAAGACACATATTTTGCCCTTGAGGATCTTACTATCCTGCTGTATAGACAGCAGGAAAATAGGCAGAAGGGACCCTAACCCAGTCTCAAGGGGTCAAGGAAGCTTCCGGAAGACTGCTTCTAAGCCAAATAAATCCTCCACCTCAAGGTAGACCTGCAATGTAAATTCACTCTGGAAGTATGATTGTCCAGCCAGTTCATTTAAGAAATGTTTGCCTTAAAATGAACTATTGGGACCTAATCAAGATAAAAAGTTTCTGCATGGCAAAGTAAACAATCAATAAAACTAATAGGCAACTGACAGAATGGGAAAAGATAGTTGCAAATGACCTATCTGATAAAGGGCTAGTATCCAAAATATATAAGGAACTCAACAAACTCCACACCCAAAAAACAAATAATCCAGTGAAGAAATGGGCAGATGATATGAACAGACACTTCTGCTAAGAGGACATCCAGATGGCCAAGAGACACATGATACGATGCTCAGCGTGCCTCCTCATCAGGGAAATACAGATCAAAACCACACTGAGATACCACCTCACGCCAGTCAGAGTGGCTAAAATGAGCAAATCAGAGAACTCTAGATGCTGGCGAGGATGTAGAGAAACGGGCACCGTCCTACACTGTTGGTGGAAATGTAAACTGGTGCAGCGCCTCTGGAAAACAGTGTGGAGGTTCCTCAAAAAATTAACAATAGAACTCCCCTATGACCCAGCAGTAGCACTGCTAGGAATTTACCCAAGGGATACAGCAGTGCTGATGCACAGGGGCACATGTACCCCAATGTTCACAGCAGCACTTTCAACAACAGCCAAATCATGGAAAGAGCTTAAATGTTCATCAACTGACGAATGGATCAAGAAGATTGGTTTATGTATGCAATGGAGTACTACATGGCAATGAGAAAGAATGAAATCTGGCCATGTGTAATAACATGGATGGAACTTGAGGGTGTTATGCTGAGTGAAATAAGTCAGGCAGAGAAGGACAGATCCCATATGTTTGCACGTATAGGTGGATTAGGAGGAACTTAATGGAGGACCATGGGGGAGGGGAAGGTGAAAAACAGTGGGGGAGAGGGAGGGAGGGAAACCATGAGAGACTCTTGAATGCTGAGAACAAACTGAGGGCTGATCAGGGTGTGAGAGAGGGGAAGGGGGGTGATGGGCGTGGAGGAGGGCACTTGTTGGGATGAGCACTGGGTGTTATATGGAAACCAACTTGACAATAAACTAAGAAAATAAAGAGAAATGTTTGCCTTCCCCACTTTGGTTTGTTATCTTGTATCAGATATTCATAGTGGAACTTCTAGGAAGAGTGGTCAGGACAATACAGGGGCCTGGATACGATCTCAGGAAAGGAGGGGACTTTTCACGCTGGCTGGGTCAGGCCACAAGAGATAAATGAGCCCACTTTAAATATTTTTTCCATTCTGTGAATACTGAAATACCATTCACACAGATGAAACATTTAACATAAGAACAAACACGTTCAGAGAGAAAACACACTTTATTTCATTTTACGCTCCCAGCAAACTTCCTAAGGTAGCTACGAATGTCTCCATTTTGTAGACAAGAACATTGAGGCTGAGGGGCCTGAGCTCATAAGTGCAGATCAGAGGTTCAAACAAAGGTCTATCTAGCTTCAAAGCCCTCGCTGCTATTTTAGGCTTACCCATCTAAATTTCCTTCCTTAATAACAACAGAAGTTTCCTAATTTACCAAATAATGCATAAATATAAACAAGGAAAAATGAAAGGATGGTGACACTAAAGTGTAAAACTATATTTAAAAGGAAAAAAATCTCCTTTATTCTCTTGGATTAGGATGGCTCTTCTACAGGATCCTTTCCTTATATACACCAGGGCACACACACACCATGCACACACACATAGGCATGCACACAAGGCTTGAAGCCTCACTTGACTGTAAGGTTTTGATGGCAGTGCTAGTATTAATTTTAAATGCTCAGTAATAGGAGTCATTCACATATAGATCATGTCATTGCTCTGTGACCTTCAGTAGACCCTTTAGGTCAGTTTTGGTTTCAGGCTCCTACAGAGCTATCGTGAAACCTGTTGTGTAAATTGGAGAAGCAAACAAACTACAGCTATGGTAAAAGGGAAAGGAGTAACTTCCAGGAAAAAAAAAAAACTCCACCTAAATTCTGAAAGAAAAAGTATCGATCTAGAAATAGTCACTCTTACCTACAACCCTGATAGAATGTGGGCTTCATCTAGGCAGACAATGGGAACCCACAAAAGCATCTGGGGGAGCAGGAGAAAATGTGCCTGACAATCCGTCTGGTGGGAAAGCTAACAACTATGGTGGTCAGAACACAGACATGCAGACGCGCAGTTATGTCTCTTCTCTTATAACGTGCAAGGCTGGTAGCAGAGGGGATGGGGGAAAAGGAATAATGAGAGTAATTTTCAAGAAAACAAGTATAATGTCTTAGTCTTGGTGACTAAGATAATGGTCATTTCATTTAAGAGAAATGCAGAAATCAGAAATATCTGTTGGTTGGAGAAGATGATAGGTAATTTGATTTTAATTGAACCAATCTAGTCCCATAAAATTTTCTTTTAACTAAATCATTTTGGGGTTGATTTTCATCAGATTATCTGTCCTGTCCAAAAAACTGGAATGAGATCACTTAAAGCAATCTTATTTTCTGGTAGATTTCAAAGTTCAATAAATATTAGCCATTAGCATTTAAGCATAGAGCTGTCCACCCCTTCACTGTAGGGATGAATTTCTGTTTCTTCATGTTGTTCAGTATGTATCTATTGTGTTGAATTGAGCCTGAGACACTTCACAAAAGAAGGGAACCTCTTTGGGTTTCAGTCTTCCCTGGAAGTAAAATAAGAAGTTGAACTAGAGATTCTTCAGGGTCCTTCTAGTTCTAGAAATCTGTCCCTCTCTCTAGCCTGTTCGCCCTTGTGATGAACAGCATGGGTTTCTAAGTCAGCTGGGCACAGTAAAAAGGGTACAGCTTGTAGCCATGACACAGAACAAGGCTAATTAGGTCATGTGAAGAGAGAACCTCTGACCTTGGCCCCATTAGCACCCATAGAGGCCAACCGAGAGAGCTGAGCTAAATGGTCACACACGAAGAAGAGAAACAGGAGAGGGTGGGGGCTGAGGCCATGGAGTACACCATCTAGCAACTCTCCATCCAGAGGTCCCGGAGGGGAGGTGTTGCACACTTATTCCAATTTAGGTTGGTCAGGACACTTGTTTTACCCTGAATGTGCTAGGCACTGGGCTGTACTAAAGAACATAAAGACACAAGACCAGCCAACACCCTCCCTTGCAGACCCAATGGTCTAGGTTGTAGTATGTTGGTTATGGGCTCATCGCCAGGACAGACACTGGCAAATGGATGTTATTTCATAACAGGTACACATTTCCTCCTCCTTCTACATGTAGAAAAAATAAAACTAGTTTTTATTCTCATATTTACAGTTATAAAGCTCCCCAAGAAATGAAATAAAACTATTAATAAGCTCATTAGATCAACCAAAACTCTTCTTCCATTTTTTAAAAATTTGCCTACACCATGAACTGAAAATAAAGGAAAAAGACAAACACCCAATTTAAAGTATAAGACAAATGATGACTCTCACCAGTAATCAAAGATATGTAAATTAAACCCAGGGTGGCTGAATGGCTCAGTCAGTTAAGCTTCCGACTTCAACTCAGGTCATGATCTCACAGTTCAGTTCATGGGTTCAAGCCCAGCATCGGGCTCTGTGCTGACTGCCAGCTCAGAGCCTGGAGCCTGTTTCAGACTCTGTGTCTCCCTCTCTCTCTGACCCCCCACCCCCCCGCTCACGCTCTCTCTCTCTCTCTCTCTCTCTCTCTCAGAAATTTCAGATTCATTAAACAATAATAAAAAAAGATATATAAATTAAACCCAAATGCCATTATTCACTAGTCAAATTACTGAAGTTTTCAGAAGGCGGTATTTGTTGGTAAGGGCATGGTAAGCTATAAGGGTTCTCCTATTTGTGGGTGTATGAATGTTGGGTGGTGGGGGAATGTGGAGAGAATGTGTGTAAATGAGTATTTCCTTTCTTAAAAGTGATTGAAATGTTATAAAATCTTCAAAAACCTGAAACTCTTTAGGGCTATTAATCTCATTTCTTGGGATCTATCCTAATGAAATAATCAGAGATACCCACAAAGTCTTCTATAAAGAGACTTACCCAAGTTTTAATTATGATAATAAAATATTAAACCAAATAAATGTCCATTTAAGATATGGCTAAAAAAGGGGCGCTTGGGTGGCTCAGTCAGTTAAGCAACCGACTTTGCCTCAGGTCATGATCTCAGGGCTTGTGAGTTCAACCCCCAGCATCAGGCTCTGTGCTGACAGCTCAGAGTCTGGAGCCTGCTTCAGATTCTGTGTCCCTCTCTCGCTCTGCCCCTCACCCACTCTGCTCTGTCTCTCTCTTAAAAATAAATAAAAAACATTTAAAAAATTTTAATAATAAAAAAGATATGGTTAAAAAAAAACCCTGATGCGTCCACATGGTAGACTAGAATATATATACACATGTATAAAATTGTGTTTTCAGATATACAATGTCACAAGGAAATGCTCATGGTACCACGTTAAACAGAAAAACACAGTGCAACCCTACATTCAGTGCAATAGCAATTTCATACACATACACACACACACACACACCTAAAGTTAACATATCAAACTATCAACAGTGGTATTATATTCTGGTTTGCTTTTTTAAAAATGTTCTTATTTGTACTTTACTGTATTTTATGATGACCTGTCATGAAATACATTTGGTAGAACCATATGAAGTAATGCCATTTTGCAGGGGGAAGAATGGCCATATACTAGCACTTTCATATACTTTAACTTGATATGATGTCACCCTCAGAAAAAAAAACTTAGGGGTGCCTGGCTGGCTCAGTCAGTAGAGCATGTGACTCTTGATCTTGGGCTTGTTGAGTTCAAGCCCACATTAGGGGTAGAGTTTACTAGATAGGTAGGTAGGTAGGTAGGTAGATAAGATAGATAGGTGGATAGATAGAAAGAAAAAAGAAAAAAGTTTAAGAAAAGTTTCTTAGGTAGGATTAGGAAAATGTATCTTTGAAAATATATACATATTTGGAAGACTCAATGAAAATTAACACTGAAGAAAAAATAAATGAATAATAAATTACATAAGGTTCTTAGGGTCTAGTGTATGGTACATGTGTCTTATCTGCTACAGAGTTTCTTAACCTATTTCCAGGAAGCCTAAAATTACATGTTCTGCTGATAAAATCTAATACAAGATTACAAACAGCATTCTAAAGGTCACTATTAGACATTGTTACTCTTCTACAAGACCTAAAACTTCTCAGTTGTGTTCACTGACATTCCATATTTAAGATGTAATTAGTCCCTCAAGTTGTTGGCAGCTCACTGTAAATACTTCTTCCACTGACAACTTTTCGGTCTAATGTTATGATTAATATATAACAAAGTACTTTCTTTAAACAAGAGGTAAATAGCTGAGCCCTAAAAGCAGGATGAAGCACGTTGCTAACTGACACATGGATATTTACTGCTTTCTCTGTGTTTTATTATGTACAATAGGATTGCCATTTCTCTTTTCCATCTTAATAATGAAATAAAGAACTCAACAGTGTCAGTATAAGCCCTGGAATGGGAAGGGCTCACACTCTGTTGTTGCCATACCACAACAGTGTGATGACCAGCACTTGCCAGGGCACTCAAGTTGTTAAAATCTTCCACACATAAAAACATATTTAATCTGTGAGGTAATAATTTCAGTACAGCAAACATCACTGAGTTAAGTTTCTTTAAGGTGACCCAAAAAAGAAAAAAACAAACAAACAACAACACCAACAACAAAAAACGGAGGTGGAAAACTTGAGATACCACCTCACGCCGGTCAGAGTGGGTAAAATGAGCAAATCAGAGAACTCTAGATGCTGACGAGGATGTGGAGAAACGGGCACCCTCCTACACTGTTGGTGGGAATGTAAACCTGATGCAGCCCCTCTGGAAAACAGTTTGGAGGTTCCTCCAAAAGTTAACAATAGAACTCCCCTATGACCCAGCAATAGCACTGCTAGGAATCTACCCAAGGGATACAGAAATGCTGATGCCTAGGGGCACATGTACCCCAATGTTCACAGCAGCACTCTCAACAATAGTCAAAACACGTAAATAGCCTAAGTGTCCATCAACGGACAAACGGATCAAGAAGATGTGGTTTATCTGAACAATGGAATACTACACAGCAGTCAGAAAGAATGAAATCTGGCCACGTGTAGCAACATGGATGGAACTTGAGGGTGTTCTGCTGAGTGAAATAAGTCAGGCAGAGAAGGACAAATACTGTATGTTTGCACGTATAGGAGGGTTAGGAGGAACTTGATGGAGGACCATGAGGGAGAAGAAGGAGGAGAAATGGGGGGGGAGAGGGAGGAAGGCAAACCATGAGAGACTCTTGAATGTTGAGAAGAACAAATTGAGGACTGATGGGTATGAGGGGGGAGGGGAAAGGGAGTGATAGGTATGGAGGAGGGCACTTGTTGGGATAAGCACTGAGTGTTATATGGAAACCAACTTGACAATAAACTATTTAAACACACACACACACACACAAATTGGGTCTAAGATCAAAAGGAATCCTGGAATGCTAATCTTGCTGGGTTGGGTCGGCGTTAAGGCACTGATTCCAAAACAGAGAGAGACAGAGACACAGAGGGAAAGAAAGTACCAAATGTTAGGCACTTCATTTTCATAAATATTATCTCTTCTAACTTCTATTTTGTCCTTTCCCCCAAGACCTAAGTACGCGCACACGCTCACACCCCCCCCACACACACACTCACTCTCTCTCTCTCACTCTCTCTCTCCTGTCTTCTCTTTCACCTCTAATTCTGTCACACAATTACTGCTTTGGCAACCTCACCCCCTTTTTATGAGATCCTAAGTACCTCATTAACATTTCTGAAAGATTAGCAGTCATTAAGAAAAGAGGCGAAATTGGATAAGATTTTTTAAATCTTCTGGAATTCCTGGCTATTGGCAAAAATAACTGTCAAACTTACAATAAACTAGAATTTAATCCCACTATCAATACGTGTGTCAAACTTCACATGTGAAGATTCCTGGAATAGGCTATTGAACTTAGAACACACTAGTTTTTTTTTTTTAAATATCTTGAGAATAAAAGAGGCAGGTTTTATAATAATATTAAAGTTTAAATAATTTCATATAACTCATAGATTATTTTCTAATTGCAAGAGTCACGTAAAATTATTCTAGATGTAAACACTGAAAAACTCAGTGTATAAGAGAAAAGTAAAAGTTCCCAGTAGACCCACTGTGCCAAGAGATTACCACCAACAGTTTGGTTTTTATTTCCCCTACTATTCTTCATATACATACAGTTTTGCTTTCTCTCTCTTCCTTTTTGTTTTTCTTCTCTGAAATATATCTTGTTGTCTCTTCATAATAAATTCTTTCATTTACATACAAAAGAAACAACCTTATAGGTAAGCTGCAGAGAGATCCCCAATAAGCGGCAAGTTACAAGGATATTTCATGGTCTACTAATTAATCTTTACTAGTTGAGCCTGACTGTTCCCAACTATATTATCTACAGAAAGTTTTTGGAGAATATATTTAAAGAAAGTAAAGGTAATGATCCAAATTCTAAACAAGATACCACAAATTTAAATCAAGATAACTGATGTTTCAGTATCGGGACAGTTCTTATATTTTTTAAATAACCACTTTTAGTGGTTAAAGGATATATCAAAGCATTGGAGACCTATCTGGGCCTCCCCTGGGCTGCTGGCCTTACCAAGTGAGTGTATCTCAGCATTCCTTAAGTTGGTAAGCTCTTGAAATAAACACAATAGCAAGGTNTACAGACTCCGAAATAGGCTCCAGGCTCTGAGCTGGCAGTCAGCACAGAGTCCGACGCGGGGCTCGAACCCACGAACCGCGAGATCATGACCTAAGCGAAAGTCGGGACGCTTAACCGACTAAGCCACCCAGGCACCCCCACAATAGCAAGGTTTTAATGAGTGAGCCAACTCTTCCCATCCGAAAGGGGAAATACAACATCTGCTAAAAAACCAAATACACTGCAGCAACGGGTTCGGCAATAGACCTAGGGGTTTTCAGAGGTATAGTCTTTGCTTATCAAAATAAAAACCACAACAGAACAATTGTTTCAATGCAACACTCTGTGTTCTAAACTCTCTCTAGATTAATTAGCGTGAAGTCCCGCCAAGCTCATTAGGAGAGAAATCTGGACTCCTACAGCATGATCGGTGTTTACTGGCCTCCCAAACTAGAGGACTCTCCAACAAGGACAATGAGAACTTGGCGGAACCACAGACTTCTGGGCTTTCTTTACCGATTGCATTTCTAGTTTATTTTTAAACTGCACTTAAAAAAAATTATAGTCCAAGGATCTTTTCAGATTTGTTTTTTTTTAATGAAAAAACTTGTCTTTATTTAGTCTCCTTGTGTACCTCCAACCTCCAGTTACATTTTACAGCTATTGAACAATAAGCCATATGCCTCCTGAATCTTCCACGACCCAGATGTGTTATTAGATAACTCTGATTAGCTTGTCAAGCCCTCCAGAGCATGTGAACACTCGGGCACTTATATTCCAAGGAGGTAGGAAGACCAAAAAAAAAAAAATTTTTTTTTTTTCCTGGCACAGGCTTTCTCCACCCACCCAATCCCCTTAAATCTCTTGGGCCTGCCAAGGGCCTGACCTTCCATTCTCTGGAGCACAGAGTGAAGTTTGCCAGGAGGAAGGCCCAGCAGATTAAGGCTTCTGTTCAACAAATATTGCTCACCCACTCTCCTGGGAGTGAAACTGTTTGCTACATGCTGCCTGCCCAGAGAGTCAGGGACCTTCAGGATGCCTGTTCAGTTGGTGGCTAAGATTTAGACACCTAATATCAAGGTAAATACAAAGTTCAGACCCACACAACATTCTTAGAAACCAAATGAACTTACCAAATTCCCAATTTCACATGAAAACCATCACAATTCCCCATAAATAGAATCCGCAGATGATTCCCAAAACACTATACACGCTTGCCTTGCCGAAGGGTCATAATCCAGTCACCTTCACTTCTAAAACTGCCTGACACAAGGCACTGTTTTCCTGACATTTTACCTGCACAGCCTGTGACCAATCAGTTTTGAATAGTGGGTCTGCCATTTTTGTCCAAGTGTTTCTGGGAGCCTGACCCCTCCCCCCACCATCTTCCAACCCTCACCTCAAATCCCTAGGATGTCTATTCTTTACAAATCTGAAAAGAGAAAAACCCAGAGAAGGAAGACTTGAAAATGTAGCGCAAAATCCCTTGGAACTGTGTGGTCCACATTACTCCATCTCTCTCCTTAAGACAGGCCAGGCAACAAGGCTAAGAGAGGTGTGTGTGTGTGTGTGTGTGTGTGTGTGTGTGTGTGTGTGTGCGTGTGTGTGTGTGTGTGTGTGTGTGTTAGGAGGGGG